>NW_005842017.1:628994-700973 GCF_000455745.1 Alligator sinensis
AGGGAGGGGGGGGAAAGCCGCCAGCTTGATTACTGGCTGCCCTGCCACTGATTGGTGGAGAGACCCAGGTTGGGGGAGGAGGGAGAAGGGGGCAGCTGCCTTCTTGTCTGCTGCCCCACCAGCCAGTGCCTTCCTCTCCTGGCAGCAAGGACCACTGGCTCCCATTGGGTAGCCAGCATTTTATTTTATTAAGTTTTTTTGTTGTTGATGATTTTCCAGATTTTGTGAACAATCCCAGATTTCGCGGTTTCCATGAAATCTACAGAACTGCAAATTATGTAGGTCCCTACATAATTTACTCACCTCACTGACATGCAGATAACTACTATTTGTTACAATATAAGCAGTAGGTAACAACATGTTGGCACTGGCATTGTTATTCAGTAAAGCAAACTATGTACTTATCTGATATATGCATAAGTATCATATTATGTCCCTCTTGGTCAACCTCCTCCATCTTAACTTGGAACTGGGTACACCCTGTGGGAATGGACTAAGTCATTCTTACAAGGTCCCCTTAGCAGATTTTTGACAGCCTTGGTCATATTCAAAAGGGGCCTAGGCCAAGCTAGGCTAAGCAAAATGCCCCAAAGCCTACTTTTGAGGGACCACAATCAACCTCTGGAGATATGACAGCCAGCTTGGTCAGCAAAGTAAAAGGAAGCAATCGACATATCCAGCTATACCAGTAATGAGATCCAATTAGACAGAGCACAAGGCCTGAAAGGAGACATTATAAAGGAAGACTTTACCTTAAATAATCCATATATTATATGATAACAACTTTATCTTAATATGTTAGAAGCAGTGATTGATGTAACCAGATGTATTAGAGGCTGGTTTGCTATAACAGATATATTTGTGTTAAGATTCTTAATGCAAGATGTAAAAACAAAGCAGCCTTGTCAGTATCATAATTGGAAAAACTGAAAGTCAGTTTAATTGAAAGCTGTAATCTTTATAAAAGCCCAGACACAGCAGATGGGATCCACACATTGAGCAACAATTCCAGACAGTGGCTCATAGATTTGGAAGGTGATATCTGACAGCATACAAAAGAAGGCTTGTCAGTGAAAGCAGTAAACTAAGGTGAAGAGAAAACAGGATGGTAGCAAGTAGCATTCCAGGGTGGTGAAGGAAAGAGATAAGAAACCCTCCTTTCTGGTTTCCTCAAGGATATAAATACCAAGTAGTTGACACCTTCCATATCCAAAAGGGGTCTGGTTCAGTCCAGTCTCAAAAGTTTCAGTGAAACAAATATAAATAAAACCAATCAGAGACCATTTATTAGAATACTAAAATAAACCATCTATATATAGGGCATAGGCTGTAGGAAAGTTCGTAGAACTCAAGTAATTCAAGAAGAGCTGCTGCCAATTTGCATGCCATTCTCCTTCCCAACCCCTTCCCCACTTTGTTGAGTCTCCCCAGCCAATATAAGCAAGAATCTATGTTGTACTGTCATAAGTAGCTAAATAAACTTTAGGATAACTTGTTTATTTTTGTGTTTTTGGATATAAGCAATAAAAGGTCAGGCTGCAGACCTATCTCTTGCCTATTTTATCAGTAGCAAACTTGTAAGTTTACATGTAATTCAGGTAAGAGGCCACATAATGAGTTAAGCAGAGCCAACCCTGCAGGGCAGAGGCATTTGATGTGGATGTAAAAGAGGGGGCAATGGGAGACCCAGAGACATCTTTCTCACCCTCCCTTACAAGGGGAGATACCATAGTAGGATGTCAGGATGACATAGACGATTTCTTTCCCCTAGCAGGAGCAGCAACAATATGCAGGACCAGTTGCAGGGGAAAGGTGGTGTAGTGGAGTGGGAAGGAGCAACCCCATAGCTAACTCCCTTTCCTCCCTACCCTCCAGGGTCTAATAGCAGCAAGAGTGGCCAGAGGATGGGATAGTTACACATTTTCTATCCCCCATCTCAGAAACTGGCAGAGGAATAAGAGGGTATCCTGGCCTCTTATCCTTGATACTCCCTACTGAGTAGTAGGAAGCTCTCTGGCACTAGAAACACTTATCTGTAGCCATTACTTCCTGAACAGGTACGCAGCTGTTCAAGAACACAGTCTGAGACACATTCTTCTCTCAGGGAAAGGCAGGACAAAGAGACTTTGAAGGGCGTCCTTCTTTCTATGTTAGGAGTTATTTATCACCAAGCACACCAGTTCCTGATGGAAGCTGAGACAGACCAGGCAGAATGCTCAAGGGCTAACAGAAGGCATCTCTGGCAAAACAAAAAGCTGATCCCAAGTCTCCTATGTACCAAACATTCCCATTAGGTTTTCTCCCCCTAGTTCTTTGTGTTAGGGTTAAGGGCTTGCACCTGTCTGGGAACAGCCTGATTAGGCCCAGCTGTGCCTGGTCAGCTCCTGGGCTGCAGGAAGCCAGTCTGCAGGATATAAATGCAGAACTGTCAAAAGGACCGTGGCTGTCTAGTGTTTTACAACTTGCAGCTCCTCTCTGGTTTCTGATTGTTAATCTTAGCTCTTGACCCCAGTCTTGGTTCCTGTACTGCTTAGACCTCAGATCCTGTTACAGTCTTTATGTTTACCTGGGCCCTCTGCTTGTGGTCTGGTCCATGACACCTACCCTAGGCCACTGGTTCTGGACCCTTTTTTGTACCCGGACCCATTTGTAACTATTGGCCAGCCCTGACCCAGTAAATAGTTTAAGTGAACTCTGCTAGCCTGAAAGAGAAAACCCATAGTTTCCCATGTTTTTCTCTTTTAAAGGAGAAACCATTACAAAAAGTGGTGATCTATTTTTAAAGCTTGTTCATGACCCTTTGATATGTTCTTGTGACCCACTTTTGGGTCATGACCCACAGGTTGACAGAGGCTGCCCTAGGCTCTGGACTCTGGCTCTGACCTCAGACCCTGATTCCTGCCTCTTGATTTTTCTGGGGGGTTCCTGATTGTTTTTGACCCTGGCTAGTCTTGAGACTAATGGCCCTGGGTTCCAGTTCCTAGTTCTCAGCACCTTGGAACTGAGAAATGTTATAAAATGTTTAGGCTTCCTTTAGGGTAGAGTTAGGGTAGGCGGTGTGGAAAAGATTACCAAGTGCAGCACGGAGGCTTTTGAGGCAAGTCTCACTGGGTTTTAGCCTCTAGCATGGAGGTAGGAAAGGGAGATGGGGAAAGTGATCTAGTCTCCAATGGGGACTGATGCAAAGTGAGAGGGATCAATATCTGTAATACAAGCAGGTTGCTGCCCTTTTGCCCGTGCAGTTTAAAGAGACAATGAGTACAAAGTCTTAGATACAGTTGCCTCTATAGATCTGCACAGTAGCATGGCCTGCACCGTAGGAGGGACAACCTGGGATTTAGAGCTGAACAATAAATAACACAGACAAAATGAGAGAGCCACCTAGAAACCAAACCAGGGCAAGCAGAATTAATTATTAGTCATGATAAAGTCTGAAGCTAACTGAATAGGTAAACCCCTGAAACCTCCATCCCATTGGGATTTATAGTTCATTGCTTGAACCTGTTCATGAGCCAACAACAGCTCCTGGGGTTGGAGAATACCTGGGACCATTAGATGAGATTTTGATTCACAAAAGATATTAAGGTACTTAACAGTTTTATGAAGCCAGCAGGGAAAATTCATCAGACAGTTGTACAGAAGGTAGAACCGTAACAAATAAAGCTAATTGTATTTTATATTCATGTCCCTTGACACTGAAAAAGAACAGTTGGTTTCATAAGTCATATTACATAGTTTATAGAAAATAGTTAAATGGGTGGAAAAATGTGTATAGTCTAGGTTTTATGCTTTCCAGTTAAAAGTCTGAGTATTGGCTCATGCTGACCTAATAGCATGTGGGATCATGTAGGAAAGAGCACTTTCTCTCTTGAACTGTGACTTGAAATCAAACCTCATATCTTTCAGATTTCAATCTAGTACAATCTATAGAAGAATGTGGTCAGGCAGAGGGTCTTGCCACAGAGATCAGCTGTATGAAGGGTAGTGTACCACCCCAGCTGCTAATACAGATTCGTATGTGAGAAACCTTGGTCCTTCAGACAGAAAGGACACAGAGAACAAAATAAATCCAGAAGTTCTTAGAAAAATTTAACTTCAACCTAGTTCCAAACTCCCCTCTCTTCAGTGTCAGGGCAAACAATTTTCCCAACTATTTTACAGTACAACACTACTCCCATGTATGGAGTGTAGAACTTCTAGCGAACTTGATTGTGGCAAACATGAATCAGAATATATACTCAGTTTCCTGACCATGGTTTCCATTAACAAGCCTCCTTAGTCTTAGGTCGCACTTGATATTTCCATAAGGAAAAGATACATGCATGTGCTTTAAAAGAAAAAATAAAAAGTAGTAGTAATTCAGTTTCCTCCAGTCATTTGAAAAGATATTTTAATTTCACGCAAATGACTAGCTAGTCTTATGCATTTTTAAAGTCAGAGTGTAATCAACCAATATTTGGTCCCATGAACTAGTGAGGTGGTGAGTTCAACAAATTAAATTTTACCTTTTTTTCCCCTTGCAAAATGATAAAAAAGGACATTTTTAAATGTTATTTCTGGGGGTGTTCTGATTCAGGAACTGCTTGTTCAAATTACTTGACATTAAGCTAAATACATTTCTACACTGGCCTCCAGTCTACCTTCAGTTTTGTATTCCTTTGTTCCTGGGCTTTATACTGTGTATGCATTGAATCAGACTTCTAAATGCAAGAGGGTATAGAAAGAAAAATGGTATTGCCGGGGGGACTTAAGTCTGAAGGCTATATGATGGACTTCTTTTGCTGCTAGCTATAAAGCTGCCTTTGAGTTTCTGCAAATCATCTATAATACTTTTCTAACAAAAAATATTGAATCAAACATACCATGCATTGACTGTGGCATGATTTAATATTAGACCTCATTTTGATAGAGAGATAAATTAATCACTGAGCTAAACATTAATGACTACCTAGCAGCCATTTACTTTGACCTCATTACATTTGTTTTGTACAAACAGAATAGAACATGTGTATGTGGACCATTAAAGGGGCCAATTTCCCAAAATTAAAATGCTTAAGAACAAAGTTAAATGCAAAGCAGAAAATTTAAACAGAGACGTGAGAAGAAGAACCGATTGTTCAAATAAATGTAAAGAACATTTTAGTAGATGTCCCAAAAGCCACAATTTCTCAGTGATGAAAAAAAAGTCTTTGATTATAAATCATTCTAGGTATGGGAAGTTAGGCAAACTACAATAGAAAGCAAATCATCACATTGCATATGAGAAAAAGGGTGGTTAGATGGCAATAAGTATAAAACAGAAGTTAAGGAATGTAGACAAATGATAAGAGATGCTAAAAGTAGCAATGAAATCACTCTTTTGACCAATAGGATTAAGGCCCATAAAAGGGAATTTTTTCAGTACAGGAAGAAACTGAATCCTAGCTATGATGTAAGTCCATAGATTTCAGTGCAGAAACAAAACTGAATCCAAGCAATAAAGCAAGTCCATTAATGGATGGGATTGGTACAGTATGGCTTATACTAAATGGATTAGAAGCCAGTTCACTAACAGATCTAAATACAGAATTGTTAACAGAGAATTACCTACTAATGGGGTCTTGCAGGAGTTGCTCTTGCCCCAGTACTATTTGATAGTTTTTCAAAGATCACTAAGAAAACAAAAAAATCCTTGCTGATCAAGTTTGTAGAGGTAAGACGATGAGGATGGGACATGCTTGTGGTTCATAAGTACTTAATCATGGGGACTTTTTTTTTTTTTTACAGCTCTTTAATCTAGTAAACTAAACTATATCAAGATTAATACCTGGACAAGAACAATTTAAACTGATTGAACTGTGGTGAACTGGCAGTGGCTGCCCTCTCCAAGCCCAAATAACCAATACTGAAATTCTGGCCCCCTCAGAGTCAATTGCCATCGTCTCCCCCATCTCACCTTCAGGGAGAGCTCTGCAGCCTGGTCATTCAAAACAGAAAGCAAGTGTTGGCTTTCTCAAGAGCTTACCGAGTGGAACCAGGGCCTTCTAGGAGTGACGTTTACATCAGAAAAAAGGCTTCTCTGAACAGAGGGAGAGCTGTTTCTATGTTCCCAGAAACAACTCTTGGAAGCATCCATGTTTTTGTTCAACCTTTTGTTAAGAAAACCAGGCATGTTTTATTGAAACAGGTCCAGATAGCAGCCTGATACTGCCCAAAAAGCCACATGGCAACACTTAGAGCTTGTTGCTAAGGCCTAGATTAGGGAGTCACTACAAGTATGTGGTTGTGCTGCTGCAGGAGCAGCTCAAATCTCAGAAGATCACAGGCTAGCAAGTTGGGTGGATCAGAATCTGATGAAGTTCAACGGCAAGAAATGTAAAGTGCCCCACCTCGGGACGACCAACCCCCAACACACTTACAGACTTGGTGGCACCAAACTGACTAGCACAATGAATGAAAGGGACCTAGGGGTAATAACAGACCACAGTATGAATATGAGCCAGCAGTGAAATGCTTTAGCCAGTAAGGCAAATTATACTCTGGCATTCATCGATCTATGCATCTCCAGCAAACCAAGGAGGTGATTCTTCCGCTCTACTCAGCACTGGTGAGACTGCAGCTGGAGTACTGTGTCCAGTTCTGGGCACCATACTTTAACAAGGATGTGGACAAGCTTGAGAGAGTCCAAAGAAGAGCCACCCATATGATCAGAGTTGTACACGGCAAGCTATACGAGGAAAGGCTGAGGGATCTGTGACTCTTCAGCCTGAGGAAAAGAAGGCTGAGAGGGGACCTGGTAGCAGCTTACCACTACACTAGGGGAGTACATCAAGGGCTCGGTGAGGAACTGTTTTATACCCGAGGGGAAAACTGGGAGTAATGACCACAAACTCCTGGAAGATCGATTCAAGCTCAACATTAGGGAAAATTTCTTCACAGTCAGGGTGTCCAGAACGTGGAATAAGCTCCCTTCAGAAGTGGTGTAATCGCCTACCCTGGAAATCTTCAAGAGGAGACTAGACAGTCACCTTGCTGGGGTCACCTGACCCCCAGTTATCTTTCCTGCTTGGTGAAGGGGGCTGGACCTGATGATCTTCCGAGGTCCCTTCTAGCCTTACAATCTATGAATCTATGAGTTTGGTGCCTGGTTTTACCTGGTTCTCTCTTGCTCCAGGAAGTGAAGTGCCATCTTTTATATGACATGGATTACATCCCCATCAGCACCATGATGGCTGTGTTGTCCAGTGCAGGGGGGATGTGGTGTCTAGGCTCTGCCCACTTCCCCCTCAACATGCAGGGTAGTGACCTAACAGAGACTGCCCTCCCTTCTGTGGTGTCTGGCAATAGAGGTAGTCAATGCTGTGGAGTGGAGCACACTTTATAATCACTTACTCCTTGATGTAGGCCTGGGGTACCCAGCCTGGGGTTATCAGGGTCTGGATATATTGCCTATGGCTAGCTAGTTTGCATGCTGTCTCACCCTGCACCAGAGGATCACCTCAGTGCTGGCTGTGAGTTTTATGTGACCAGGATTTTTACATCTGTATTTCTGGACAATTTGGACACTGCTTATTTTGATTTTGAGACTAGTGGTGGATAGTTGCATATTCCTCTCTCTTCTGACAAGTGCCCATTTGTCTTCTCTGCCCCAGCTTTACTGTGCCTAAAGGGGTCAAAGGATCTTCAGCATCAGCCTCCAGCAACAGGCCCAACCCTCATGGAGTCAGTTTATTCAGCACTGAAAGAGAAAGTGGTGATGAAAGCACTGTTTGCCATCCCCTGGGCTTATTCCCTCCAAAGCAAGCAGTGACCCTTCAGGTACAGAGGCATAGGTGGAGTACATAGTCTGTGGTGCCCAGCTAAATCTGTTTTCAAAAACAAAATTAAAATGGAAAGCACTGAGTGACCTTAACTATAAGCATTGCTGCAAATCTGCCTATAATTAGCCAGTGTGGAGCACTCAAGTACCGCTTAGTGTTTATAGCACACTGTACACTGCTCAGAGAAACAGGAGAACTCACAAGCCCATAGCACTGAGTGAGGGCAGAGATTCTAAGGCTGGATCCATCTAAGATGCTATTATCCAATGGCTAATTCAGCAGCTCAATCCTGTGTACATTAGAGTCTTTACAAAACAGGATTAAGGAAATACCATCTTAAGCTGATTGAAAAATTGAACACATTCTGGTTACCATATTTTTACAACATTTAACGTTTTGACCCAAAAATTGCATTGAAAATACAGAATTTTGAACATTTCAACCAGTTCTATTTACAAGCTGGAAAAACTGCAATTGTGAGTGCTGAAGTTATCCATGTTCTGTCTCAGACTCAGGCTGAATTTCCTTTTTTTAGATTTTGGGCAAAAGCAGTTCCTGCATTTTGAAAAATAGCTTTGAGGGTGGAAATGAGAGGCTGGACAAGGTCACTTCTGGCAAAAGATGGAACTAGAACCCTGGGTCCATAACAAAGTGAGGTTAGGCATCAAACTGGGGCGCTTTGCTGTGGTGCCATAGAATTGTACTACCCTTGCAGACCCACCTTCACAAACTACTTTGAAGCCAGCAGATAAGTTAGCAACATGTAAATGCAAAGCATCATGAATAAACAAATAACAGCTGGCCATCCTAAATCACAAACAATCACTCAAATATTTTGATCACACCCTCTATTTAAGGAGGAATGGAACTCAGGAGTCCTGGCTCCTAACGTTCTCCAGCTATTCAGCAGATAGCTGTATAACAACCTTGTGTACTATTGCCTGCTGGTATGCAGAGCAAGAGCCAACCGCTGCCACTGTTCGGTAGAGTTCCTCTTATGGCCTGGTGACAAAGATCTGGCCCCCAAAAAGTTAATTCAAACCCTGCTGATAGCTCTGTGTGGGAGGTTGCTCTAATTGGATATAATGGAAGAAGTTTCTGTTAATCCATGTGCAATAAGCACAATCATGTTTAAGACTGCAAAGTCAGGCATTCAGACACTTGGAAATATCAGATTTAAGATTGCCCACACAACCTAACCCTGTGTTGCAATTTCGCTTGGAATTCTTAGAAGTACGGAAACAAGTTAGGTGCCCAACTCCTTGAAAACCTCACCCTTAATTGTTAATTACATAATCATGCACTACTTTTTCCACACAAGCAGAGAGAAAGATAGTCTTGGGAATAAAACACTAGGCTCAGCCTAGTGAGAGGTTGTTAGCTGTGTCAGTCTGAAGTCAGACAGAAGATAGGGTGGGGTGGCACCTTACAGACTACTAAGTTCAGAGAGGCATGATATTTCATAGGCAATAAAAGCTTATGAAAGCTCATGCCTCTCTGAACTCATTAGTCTGTAAGGTGCCACTCTGCCCTACCTTCTTGCTAGACTTGTTCTCAAGAGTCCAGTATTTTATCTCTGCTTTTGTCACAACCTTCTTGGGTAACATCAGGCAAGTCACTTTGACCACAATCCTTGGGGCAGATACCTGGTGGGTTGTTTCTCATTGCAATACACTTGAGACACAGAAAGCCCAATTTTCAGAGGAGGCAAACACTCACAACTACGACTGCGGCTAATGAAAACTATGGAAGACATTGATATGGATAGACTAATGCAGAAACACAAATGTGAGAAGCTGCTTCAAAAGTAGACCAACAAGTTGGTGCCCACCATTGAAGAAAAACATCAAGGATGAAAACTGGGAGAAGTTCAAGACTGAAATAAATAAATACTTATATTTTCCATATCAGTGTTAGGACTGAAACATGCATTGTTATTCAGTCATGGATTTCTGAAGAAGTCATGAACCTAACCTATACAAGAAAGGAATGCAAAGATGAGATAAGTGAGTGCCACAATTTGCATAAATAGATGCAACAAGGTTAAAAACAATGACTAGAACAAAGATGTGCTGAAAAAGATACGTATGAAATAAAGACCTAAACATAGAGCAAAAAGAAAGGCAGCGTATGCTACAAATACAACAATTAAAGAGATGGACAGGTAGATGAAGGAGCCTTCTGGTGAACCTCCTAAATCTGAGATAATGTGGGAATGAACACTAGAAATTTTAAAGCAAAGAAAAGCACCTGGAGAGAATAGAATGACAATTGAAATGCTAGTCCCTTGATGAAACCTCAAGATGCACCTGCTTAAACCTTTTAATCAGGTATATAAACAAGGAGAGCTTGCACAAGAAACCAGTCTATATTTCTGTGCTGAAATGCACTAAAAAGAATAGCAAAAACCATGTACAACACCAAATTGGAAATGTGGTAAGCCAAACTCCTGAAGTGTTGCTGAAGATCAATATACCAGCATACCTAGAGAAGAATCAGTAGAAATAATTTTGGTTTCCAGGAGAGGGCACAGGATTAAAAATCTACTCTGCAGATATCATGTGAATATTACATAAATATACACTAGAAGTGAGGAGAAAAGTTTATCTATTTTGTTTATTTTTAAAAGACTTGATTAGAATCAATATGAAAAATTGATGCCCATGAAGAATGTAATGTTGACTCACCAGACCTCTTGCTAATAAAACCACACTGTTGGAGGCAGGAAACAGTAATTATAGTAAACCATGAATAATCTGAACGTTGCAAAATCAAGAAAGGTGTATGCTGAGGTTGCATTCCATCTACTCAGCTATTCAATATATATGGAGAAGATAAACTAAAAGTAAGTTTAAAAGATTCTAAGTAGGGCCTCTAAGTTAATGGAGTTCATGTTAACAACAGAAGATACACCGATTACCTCATTTTAATAGCTTCAGTTACAGCAGAACCATAGAATGTGCTTGCTGGTATTGTTCAAAGCACTAAGCGTCATGGGATGATAATAAATATTAAGAAAATAAAGAGTAAGCAACCATATTGAAGTACTTTGGCCAAGTGCTAGACTAAGTAGACGGGTCTCTGTACTCAGGGAGTTTGATAACACTGCACAGAAGTTGTGAAAAAAAGAGTGCTAGTTCTTAAAAAATTCATTTTTCAACTTCCAAAAGCTTCTGTGTTATAGATAAATTTATACACCTGCCTGAGGTTACTGAAGAATTATATTTGGCCAGCCCTCCTGTATGGCTGTGAAAGATGAACCCTTAAAAAAAGACACCGAGAAACAAATTAGAATGTGGGGGTTGCGGAAGAATGTTGAAAGTCAGCTGAATATCCAAGACTGCAAATATAGAGGTGTTGAGAAGGATGAACTTAGAAATAGCACAGTCACTTGGGATACTAGGGAAAGGACAAAACCCATCTGGCAATCATCAAACAATTCAGTTTCAGCTCTTGAAACATTAGGCAAGTTAGAAAAAAAATCTAGGAAGGAGGGAAAAAAGACCCAGTATGTTGGAGTTAGTGTCAGTTGTGTTATCCAAAAGAGAACGGGCATTTTAGAGTTGTGCCATTACTGTAAAAGTGCTGATCAGCATCCTCCAAACTAGAGGTGATACTTGAAGAAGTGAAAGCATCAGATACCCAGCACCTGTGGAAAATCAGACTCTAGATCCCAGACCTTCCAACAATATTTAGGTGCCCTTCGGGATACGGACCTAAGTGTCTCAGTTTGTGCACCCAACTACCAAAGCACCCAGTTTCAAGAACGGTTCAGACATGTTCAGGGCTGAACACAGGCATGGGTGAATCGGGTGACTGCCTGGGGCCAGGACAGAAAGAGAGCCTAAAAATGGTAATTTATTTCTGTTGTCCCATTATTATTATAATTATTTCTGGTGAAGTGGGGCCCGATACTAAAAGTTCACCTGGGGCTGCCAGGAGTCTAGGTATGGTGCTGCATGTCACGGTTAAGCTCTGTGCTTCAACCATAACAGTTCTCTGCATGAGGTACACAGCCTGTGTCAGGGCGAGTTCAGTGTTGCCAGATCTCAGCTGCTCTAGCCATAAAACAGACATGCATCCCCTGCCCACCACTGTAGAGTTTCTTATCCATTCTACATTGTCCAGTACTACATAGTATGTGCTGCTTTCAGCTGAAAGCACCATACTAATACCTTGAACCTGCTAGGATGGATTTACCAAGCTGGGATGCATCACAGGTATACCTCACTTGCATTCAACAAGAAACGTTCACATACTGTTTCCCATCCCTTCATGAGATGCACACAGGCACTCTGGACACATAATTTACACTGGGGGGAGGGTTAGGGTGGGGGGTGCAACCTATTTAGTAGGTGTGCCACAAATTATCCCTGCATCCTCCGCAAGTGCCATTCCAATCCCTTTCCTCTGCTTGATCTGCTGCTCTGCTTTCTCCTCCCTTCCCTGTGCTCCCTTCCTGATCTGCTGCTCTGCTTTCTCTCCATGCTTTATCTCCTGTTGTTTTGCCTGTTCCCTCCCTGATCTGCCACATGCCACACACAGAGGCTGCTTGTGCCATTTGTAGCACATGTGCCACAGGTTGGCTACCCTGCCTTACACGGTTTCCTGCTCCCTACTCCTCAACGGCTGCAGCCTGGAGCTGTCATGGCAGAAAAGCCAGGAGTGGGTGCTGCCAGGAAGACAGCAATACAACCGAGGCTCTAATAAAAATTTTCCAGACAGCTTCAGACTCTTTCGATCTGGTCCTATTTACATTGTGCATACTACATGTTGGGGCACAGCTCTGAGGGATGAGTCAGTGCTCTGTGAATTCTTCAAGAGGGCAGACATACTTAAGTACCTGAGTGCTTTGATTTAAGACACCCTGGGATGCAACACAGATTGCTAGCATAGTTGATTTTTCTAAATAGCTCTCTCTTCACAACCTTGTGTAGCTGGCCAATGGGCACTGCCACCTGGACATACCTTATTCTGGTGTTATACGTGCCTCTCCTTTGTGACAAGTAGTACTGCTCTCTGCCTGTGTAGTGATGGGACCTGGACACCTTAAACCGACCCTCTTATTCCTGCTTGTTTCTTCAGCACTGGATTTGCAAGGGCAGCTGGTGTCAGTTCCTCACATTATGTCCTGACATTCCTGGGGAAGCAATGACCTACTTTCTGCAAGAGCCACATGACATTCACTAGGGATTGGGATTTGAGCTGGGGGAATGAAATTCAAAAAAATTATTTGAAGTGTTATTTCAGAATATTTTCTTAATACATTACTTGCTGACTATATTGTTTTCTCATTCCTCCAGTTACATAGACCTGATGATATGATAGGCTTTCAAATATATTCCCTAAACATGCTATTTGATGGATTTTGTGAGGCTTTTCCTTGGAGGCAGTCCCTCCATAGCCCTAATGGTAATCGGTGTCTGTTTGTACAAGTATCCAATCATGCAGCTAGCTCTAGTGTTACAACCCAATAAATATAATATTAAACATGGATGTGCCTGCATCGCATTTAACAGAGTTGGTCTGACAGTGGCCAGTATAGTAGGGCCACTGTCTTCTTCCTGTTACTGGAAGAAGGCTGGGGACAAGCAGGACCTATGAGGGCCCTTGAAAAGTAGAGTCTTTGTGGCTTGAAGGGATAGGAATTCAGACAAAAAATAATACAGGAAGAGGAGACAGGGTTTCAGCAGTCACCAACAGCCCTGCTACAGGTGCACTGAAACCAAGCAGGGTTGAACGGACCACTGGGAGAACCCTAGGCCCATGCTATGTGATAGGATGGACTGGCTGAAAGGGGAGGCACTTATCGGTATAAGAAATTCACCCCCAGGTCAATAGATTAGCCCTAGGTGGGAAAGGATAAGGACCTCTCAGACAGTCCACTGTAGAGCCTGGAGTTTTTATTGCAAGGACAATAAAAGCGTATTAATGAACATGTAGATGCATCCAATGAGTAGTTGAAAATCATTGGGAGAAAAAATAAATTAAGCTTTTGTATCTGTAAAATAATAAGTCACTGAAACCTAGGCTAATGGGGGGAAAAGTTTGCCTTATGTCTCTATGGAACTTCAATTACACTGAAACCCTTATTTTGAAGGCTTAATTTGATTTTAAAAGGGTAATGCAGAGACCCTGTACATATTCTCCACACTGGGGTGACTTTAATCCATAACAGCTGCATTATGGCAGGTACAAGTCAACAAATAAAGAGAGTATATGCCATTAAAGGCGGTGGGAATACAGTACTAGAGAAATGTGGTTCACTATATAAAGCTGAATTTAAGTTTTAAATACCAAGGTTGACCACTTATTTTACACAAGAACCTGAAGCCAATCCTAAAACAGATGTGCTATCACACCTCTAATATAATTAAAAGCTGGAGAAATAATTCCATGCGATGCGTTTCATGGAAAGTCATTCTTGTCCAAACAACCTAACAGCATTCCTACATGATATGACAACTTTAGTTGATAATAGCAACGGTGTTGATGTAATAAACACAGACATTTATGGAACACTTGACTTTGTACTGGACAACATTCAGATTAAGAAAAATTAGTACCACAATATAGACATATTAGGTGGGTTAAAAACTTGGTTCAACACATTTTTTTAAAGGAGAATCATCAGCTAGTAGGAGAGTTTTTTGTGAGGGTCTTATAACATGCATTTTAATTCACTTTAATGCAAGGTCTTACAAGGAACAAAAAACTTAAGTCACACATCGAGGATGGAGAAACACACCCTGGAAGACAGGAAGTCTAAAAAGGACTTGGGGGTCATAATTCATGACCAAGTGCACATAAGTTCATTAGTGCTGTGGCAATAAAAAGGACACCATGGTAGGGGTGTGCGAAGCAAGACATGCTCAATTCAGATTCGGATTCAGCCTGAACCAGGAACAATGATTCAATTCATTGATTCGGTTCACTCTCCCCGATTCGATTTGGCCAAATCCGAATCTGAAGATTCGATGCTGATTTGGAGAATCAGTGTTACGACCATAGATACAGCTTTTTCTACATACCTTGAGGTACCAGGTGCAGCTCATGAATGCTGCAATGCTGGGGTGGATGGAGCATCCCACTGGAGCAGGGGGGGGCGGGGGGGTGGGCGTGCTCAGTGACAAACCCGGAAGTGGACCAGAAAGACTTCTGGTCCACTGCCGGGTCTGCCGAGGAGCATGCTGGGCCCCCCCCCAGCTCAGTGATCAGCTGCGGTGGGACCCCAGGTGCCCCCCCAGCCAGCTCAGTTTAACAAGCTACTGCCCTCAGCTTGTACCATGCTTGCAGATTTCAGTAAGAGTGTGAACGCTATTGACCAGAAAGACCCATCTATTTACCATGCGTTCAAAAATTCAGTGCCATGCAACCTAGGGTGGGAGTTCCATTGCTGGGCAATGTTATGTCTCGCTTCCCACAATATTTAATTTAATTCTATTTATTTAGATTTAAAAACAAAAGACATTTTTCCAGGGCTCAAGGTTCTCTAACATCACTTGTAATACAATGAAATCCCAGTAATGCTACCATAATCGTGTCAGCAAGATCCCAGCCAGTGAGACACTTTAAGGTACCTCCTTCCCACCCATTAGGAAGGTCACCAAATTCAGGCTGGAACAAGTTTCAGGGTGTCAGAAGTCCCTCAGGGTCCTGCCTGCTGCTGGCCCCCTCTCTTTCATGTGGTGGGGTATAGTTTGGATGTGCCTATTGACTGCAGCAGTGGCAGTAGAGTCAGGAAGAGTGGTGGTCATTAAGAAAAATTATATCCAGGCCACTTAGAGCTTTGTAGGCCATAATCAATATTTTAAACACCACTAAGAAACCGATGGACAGCCAGTGCTGGTGTTATGTGCTCTCCATAAGAAGTCCTGCTCAGTAACTGAGCTCCTGTCTTCTGTACCAGCTCTGTTCTCTGAAGGATTCCACAGTACAGGCCTGGTAGGCAATGTTCCCTCTAAGGTGTAGCGATCCGTGAGCATGCTGCTTCGGTCCCACCTCCCCCTTTCACTAAACCTGGATCCAGACTACGCTAAGCCTAATAGACTAGAATCCTCATGTAATGGATCCTCATGCAATGGATTTTGCAATAATTCTCCAAGCACAAGACTGGGAGCTGGGGAGCGGAGCAGTTCCCCAGAGCCAGTAATGGGGACCCCCCATTCATGATGCAGAAATCTTATGTCATGGTTAGACAAAGTGCTTTGGGTAAATGTGATATAATTTACCCAAAGCACCTTGTCTGCCTATGACCTTAGACCAACACAGCTGTAACCAGCACCCTCAAACTACACCATGGTTAGGAACAATTCCTTGCTCCTGCTCCTTTTCCTCTGATGCAGACCCAGGTTCTTCACCATCCTGCTCTGCCCCACGCACCTGAGATCTGGGGAAGCCAAGCTCCACACGTGTCCCTGCTCCGGAAACAAGGAGGCACATGGGCTGGGAAGCAGAGCAGTTCCCTGGAGCCGGCGGAGCCCGTGCCAGCCCCAACCCCCTCACCTCCAGGAGTGAGGAGGCACATGGCCTCAGGGCTGGGGAGTGAAGCAGTTTCCCAGCAGCAGCCCCCAGCCCCTGCCTCCAGGAGTGAGGAGGTACATGGCCTCGGGGCTGGGGAGCGGAGCAGTTCCCTGGCGCCGGCAGAGCCCGTGCCAGCCCCAACCCCCTCACCTCCAGGAGTGAGGAGGCACATGGCCTCAGGGCTGGGGGGCAAAACAGTTTCCAGGTGGCAGCCCCCAGCCCCCGCCCCCAGGAGTGAGGAGAGATCACGCCAGCCCCCTGCCGCCCCTGCCTCGCCTTGCCACGCTGCAGCCCAGCTCCTCTCCAGGCAGGTGCACAGTGTTAATAAGTTAGTGCACGGCATGGTATTAAATTGTGCACAGCCGCACACATGCGCACCTTGGGGGGAAACTTGCTGGTAGGGCACCCTGCAGTAATGCAACATGGAGGTACCAAAGGCCTAGATGAGAGTGGCAAGGTCCAAGCCCAAAGTCACAGCTGCTTTGCCAGATGCAGACAGTAAAAACTGACTGGGCTGTGGTCATAAAATGGTTATCCAACAGCAGCCAAGGGCCTAAAGTCATCCTAAAATATAAAGACAGGTAACAAACAGAGGAACTGATGTTATTTCCATCATCTCTGTTATCTGGACTGATCTTCAGCCAGCTCACTTTCACCAGTGGCTTCATCTTAACAAGAAATCAGCTCAGGTGCTGGACAGTATTATCTGAATCAGAGAAGGCAAAAACACATTGCTGGGCATCATTATTAACCTATGGGAAAAAACTGCAGCCTGTGCCTGCTCCCTAACCTTTTTCCTGGCCACAGATACATAAGCAGTCTCTGTCAAGGTCTCTTCCAGTTGCCAACAGGTATCCACTGAGATCTTTTCAAGAGAAAAGGACCAAACCACTACAGAGCAGCTACAGGCTCTATTAGAAAGGCACAGACAATCTCTGACTAATGATATGGAAAATAGGCAACAGATGTAATACCAAGATAGACACCTGCTCTCCAGTCAACATGACAGAAGCAATCCTTGTGCCAACTCCAGATCTATATCCAAATTGACATAAGTCAAGGAGATCGAAAGCATCTGATCACATGAAACAGTTACTAGGTAGTACAGTTACCTAGTCTTGCCAGTCTCTACTAAAGTGGCAAATACAAATGTAAAATGGGTAATGAGTGTCTAGTACTACAATAAATGGGATAAGGGGATTATAGTGAACAGTAAGCTAAATCAGAGTCAACAATGTAGTATTACTGGGGGGGAGCTAATAGAATGCTGGATTGTGTTATACATGAAACAATGGAAGTAATTCTTCTACTCAATCCAACATTGGGGATACCTTGCCTGGAGTATGGTGTCCAGTTTTGGGCAGCACTCTTCAAGAAAGACACAGACAAATTTGAAAGACTCCAGAGGAGAGCAATAAAAATTATTAGAGATCTAAAAAACACAATGTACAAGGAAAAGTTGACAGAAGCAGGACTACTTAGTCTAGAGCAGAGAAGACTGAGGGGGGATTGGATAAGACTTCAATAATAAAAAGGATGGTTATAAAGAGGATGGTGATGGACTATTTTCTGTGTCCACAGCAAGATTTAGGTTAGATATTAGGGAGAACTGTCTAGCTATGAGGGTGGTTGAGGACTGGAACAGATTACCTAGAGAGAATCCCTGTTAGAATCTCTGCTACTGGAACTTTTCAAGTGCAGGTTTGACAAGCATTTGTTACAGTTCATTAAGATAGGGATACTCCTGCTTTGGGTATGCATGTGGGGCAGGGGTGGGGGAGGCATGACTAAATGATGTCCAAAGAGCTCTTCAAGCCCCTTATAATTTTTTTTATTTTATGATTTTAAACAGAGAAATAGGTTGGGATTATCTCAACATAATATCACCCCATTTAAACTCCTCCTAATAATGCAGCTCAATACCTATTTTGAAGGCTGTCTTAACTAAATCTTAGATCCAGAGCTTCTTTATGAGCTAAATTCCAAGTTATTTCTTCAACAACTAGCACTTTTACTAAATTGAAAAAGAAAACTAATGAGAGAAATACACCTAGTCAAAAATGTCAAAGTCTTTCTTAGGATTTTGGATCACAGCTCAGCTCATTCTTGGAGGGACAAAAAACTCAGGCTAATAACGTTGACTTTCCCTGATGTGGTGGTTCAGAAATCTTTTACTGGATAGAACTGCAAGGGATAACAACTGAGCTACTAGCTTCTTGGCTGCTGGGAGGGTCTGGTCAAAACTGGAGCCTTTTTATCGTCTACTAAAGAATATTTAAAATTTGGAGTTCTACTTGTTTCCTCCCACAAAAGCCAACTCAAACCCAGCAGGCAAATGAAATGCCCAGTGACATTCAGAAGAAGGGATGATTTCTGCTGATGAGGAAGAATTAATTGGTGTTAGATTGCAAAGGAAATGCTCAGTGAATTGTGAGGGTGGAGAAGCGCTGCGTGAAAGGAACTGAGTTAAAGTCCTTAAGGAATCTATTTCTATAAATACAAATCTATAAACTAGGACAATCAGGGGGATGAAGAGCTCACCATATGAGAAGAGAGTAAAGGATTGGTTTGTTTAGCCTAGCAAGATGACAGCTGAGGGGAGATGTGATTGTTGTCTATAAATACATCAGGGGAGCAAGCACCAGGGAGGAGAAAAAAGTATTTAAACTAAGAGAGAAAGCTGGCTCAAGAAGTGGACATGCCTAAATATAGGCTGGAAATTGGAAGGTTTTGAATCATCAGAGGACAGAGGTTCTTGGAACTGCCTTCCAGTAGGTGTAGTGAGAACAAAAATTCTAACTAGGTCTGAGACAGGGCTTGGCCCGTTCATATAGCGGGGGGTGTAACATGGGTGCTTGTAATAGCAGGAGACTGGTCTCATTTAACCAAAAAGCCCCTTCCAGTCCTATTCTCCTGGAAGGGGGGGTGTGTATGTGTGTGTGCATGCACACATGCATGTATGCATGTGTGTGTGTGTTTCTTCTTTCATCTGCCATATCAAAAGTTTGGTTGTCTTTCCTCTTTCTCCCTGGCCAACACCTTGATGTTTTATTTCATCTTTCCATTATGGCAGGTGTCACTAGGTGGCACTGTTACTCATAATCCTTCAACTTCTTTTTCTTCATGTGTGAGCAAGTTGTGAGTCTTGGGAAGACATACCGTGATGTTAGCTTTCAGTCAGGTAAGATCTTGCATAGTGGCAACTTAGAGCGAGAGAGAGCTGTGTGAGCAGGAGTCTCTGATTCGCATAAGCTCTGGAGGCAGGTTGGTCCTTGTCAACCCAGCATTGATGTGGGGCTAAGGTATTGGGAAGTTGGGATTGCTCTGCATACCAGGAGCCTCTTGCAATAATAAAGTGAGTTAGAACAGACCAAGACTCCACACCACTGATTTAAAACCAGCTGCAAAGCCCATCTGCAAGTCCCTAGACCAGTGGTTCCCAATCTGTGGTACGAGTACCACCAGTGGGATGCAGACAACCTGTCAGTGGTACACATTAACAGATTTATTATAATGACTTTATATGACAAAAATTTGCTGGTGGTACTTAAGGTTGTATCGTTTCAAATGGGTGGTGCGCAATCTGTCAGAGTTTGGGAACCACTGCCTTAGTCATGTTACCACTTGTGAGAGAGGCAACACTGGTGCCAGAACTGGGTACAGGTGACAGCAGGGGCAAAATAGTTTGATACAGTTGATGTCTGACCATCTTCCCATGGATATTTGGTCCTAGTGAAGGAAGAGGCATATTTGTGTGCTAGGAAAAGGAGTGCAGGCTGCATAAAAGTGCTCCCTTTGCATGCAGAGAGGGTGACAGCCACTGGGTAATACTATGCCAAACATGAATGGCACGTGCCCCCAGTGGCTGGGGTGGCACTGTGGTGGTGGGAGTGCAGCGGCGGTAATCGGGGAGTTCCCGCCAGCAGTGTCAGCGGCAGGGTGGTGAGCAGCGACTGCCCACAGGTGTCACCAGCAGTGTTGGCAGTGCCTTTTTGCAGAGGGTACACTGCCATGCTCAGGAGGTGCATGCACACTTGCGTGCACTCCCTACACATCACCCCTGGTGCCAAGGCAAAAAGATGGTAAAGCCATGGGACAGAACCTGTGCAGTCTTCTCTCGACCAGACATTAGAAAGGTGAATAGCACATAGAGGTTCCAAGGAAACTACATGGAATTCTTTTCTCCCTGTGCTTCACAGCAGTTGTGGCCAGAGGCATATCACATAGGACCAGCAACAGCATCTAGTGACAATGCTGGCATTAGTCAATGGGCAACATGGTATGGACCCATTCCTGGAAGAATACCAAGCACAGGGGGGTCCCCTTCAGTCCTGCTCCCACTGCTTCTCTTATATTTGGTTTCCTGGGTATCTGTTTTGGTTTCTATAACTCAGGTCTTTATCCTGAGCTTTTTTATTACTGAACTCGGGACCATTACTACCTTCTTTCTTTCTTTCTCTCTCTCCCTTTCCTTTTTCCATTTCCCACCTGTCCCCATCTCCGCTCATGTCCTTCTCTTTTGTCTCTATGACATGTTGCTGGATGAGTGCATTCCTACCAGTGTGATTTCTACTTCATTGGTGACTTGCTTGGCACACCAGACTCAGTTTTGGCTTTTGTCTGTGTTCATTGGCCTCTGAGAGAGAGATGGGGATTGAAGCATATTGATTCTAATACTAATCAGAGCCATTCAGACCAAGACTAATCCTTCATTTCCCTAGCTTGTTCTTTGATAAACATAATGTTGCACCACAGGAAAGTGTCAAAGCCAGCTCTTTTCATCCAGGTATTCATGGTTTCCCAGTGCAATGCTCATTTCCATCGGAAGACTTACCAGAAGCACAGGCACCAAAGAGTTAAATGAGCTGATCTTGGCACTTTCCTGGAGCCAGCTCCCCCACCACAGGATGTGAGTAAGTACCATGGCAGTCACTGGAGTTACTTGTATCTGGTGGTGAAGGAAGGTAATCCTGAGCAGGCAGGAATGGAGGGCTCAGAGCATAGTCAGTCTGAAAAAGCATGTGATCTCCTCCCTCACTTGAAAATGGCAAGTATTGACCCTCTGCTGATTGAAAAGGTGGAACAAGAATCCCTTAGGCTCTCCTGTGTCTGCAAAGAGCAGAAGGCTAATACGTGCTTCTCTACTACTAATATCCAGTGGTATGCCTGACATCTCCTATTGATCTGTAGTGGAAGGATGTAATGCTTACTGCTCTGTTAGAGGGAACTCCTCAGGTAATCACCAACTTCAGCAAGTCTCTGAGGTACAACAGCTCCCTTCTGTAGGTGTATACATGGCATGGAGAGCCAAGTGTGCCTCACTCTGCTGTTCTTTAACTTAGCACCTACTGCCAGGTGCTTCTCTCTGCACAGCTGCTGCAGAAGATGTTTTTGATGTACATTAGGTCCACATGGGAAGGATATTATGTTTGGCTGGCTGCTTCAGCTTATTTTTCATAACTTGTGGCAGTAGCATGAGAGCCTTGGCTAGAACTTGCTCACAGTTCTCAGTCTCATACAAAAGTACCTTATAATTAAGTTCCCTTTTCTGTTCCTAAAGGAACAGGTCCCATTAATCAACCCACAAACCATAAATCCAAATATTTACACCACTTTCAACTCCATTTCTAAAAGCAATGTTTGAAATAGAAAGTATGTTCACTGTTGATATCCCCATCAGCTATTATGAAGAACCTGAAATAGTTACCATATGCTGAATACAAAATACTTTGTTAAAAGAAATTAAGTTGCAAAGTCAAACACTAAACATTAGGGGAAAAACAGTTTTAAGTCCGCCTGTCATCTTACTCCTGCCCTCCCCTTCTGCTTGCATCATGCTTAAATACAATTGCTTTCTTGCGTAGCTTGACCTTCAGACTCCACAACAGATTTCTTCCATTGCCATTAATGGGGTGACTGGCAGTAGAAACAGTTTGTTATTCTCCACACAGACAAACATCTCCAAAATTTGCCATTAGGTTACACAATTCTTGTCAGCAGCAGCAAAATGAGGGGTATCAGGAATTCAAGGTTCAATTCTTGGCTCAAGGAACAGAGGAGATGCTCTAAATGTTGCCAACAGAGCTATCAAACCCACGGACTTGGCACATTAACTCTGAAGGGAAACATGGACAAGGGGCATTTTGCTAGGACTATCTCACCCTACTCTTCCTTAATTTTGCATACTGCCAAGGGGGAGGAAGTTGCATGCTTTTTCAGACGGACTCTGCTCTGGGCCCTCCATTCCTGCCTGCTCAGGATTACCTTCTTTCACCACAAGATACAAGTAACTCCCAGTGACTTCCATGAGCCCAGGTTCTACTCCCATCTGTCACCCGTCCCTTGTTCCACCCTTGAAAATGGCAAGCAATTAAACAGTTAATGTTGACAATGATGCATCAGTCAGATGAACAAAGGATGGATAAGTTCTACCTGTTTTGCCTCCTGCTCCGTCAAGCAGACTTCACTACATTTAGAAGGCCATCCGGGTAGCCAGGGATGGTAGAGAAATGCTACATTAAAATGAAAGCTCAGATTCTGGGGTCTGGTATGCAAACCACATAAATACACAGTGTGGGCCAGGTCCCGCCAATACTTTCAGAGGCAAGGCAATTAAGCAGGCATCAAATGATCTGTGGCTATTTTCTGACTCTACCACAGACTCCCTTTGTGAACTTGGGTAAATCATTTAATCCACCCTATGCCTCAGCTTTACAAACTCAGGATAGTTTTACCCTCCTTCCCCTGGGTGCTGTGAAGATAAAGTCCACTGTGAATGTGCAGTGCTCCGGTATCCTGCTGATGAAGACCAAAGTAAGCACAGATATTAACAGATACTCCAGTAGAAAAACTGCTTCCTTGGAGTAATTGGGGAAGGAAAGAATAGGGTGGTAAGGCACAGGCACACTGGTTGATGGGACTTAGCAGGGGAGGAGATAAGGCTGCAGTCAGGGAGAACTTTTGTTTTCCTACCCCCTTTGCTGTACACTAGTCAGTCCTACTGGCGTGGCAAGCACAAATTCAGGGCTGAACAATGGCTATGATCCTGCACTCAAACATGGATACTGTGCTCATAGCAATACACAGTAACTGTTACAAAAGCCACTTTAAAGGCATACTTGGGAAGCTTTTAAGGCCATACCAGAGTCTATTTTTGTGAAGTATGAGTGTTTTTACTGCTTCAAATGCCAAGTGCGAGCCACTGCCAGGATGCTTTATTCCTGCACAACATTTATGTCTGGAAAACTTTGTTTGTTCCCCTTGTTGTGAAATTTTGTTCTTAAATCCTCAGAAAGCCTGTCTTCCACCTCATATTTCTCAGCACTGTTTTACAGTTGCTAGTTGTGTTAGGATAAACTTTGGGCCTCCCCATAAACATCCAGGATTTGATTCTTTACTAGAGCTGCTCCCTTGAAATAAGAGTCACCCCAGCCCAAATCTGGAGCCGCATGAATTTGTGCCCAGTTCTGTCTCTTCCCTTGCAAAGAACCGGTTAGAGCTTGCTCCTCATATAGTCAATACTCAGAGCTAACTGCTCACACGCTGACATGGCTCAGCATGAAGAATGGCAGAATCTGGCCCTTATGAGAGGGGTTTTTGAAATCTTGTTCCTTGTGCCAAAGATGGTAGCCACAATCCCCTTGTTTCTCTCTCCTGAAGGGGGCATATTGCTAAGGCTATCTTACCCTCCTCTTCCTGGCTGCTTAAATCTGCATACTGAGAAATACAATGAAAATTAACATGATTTGATTTTTGCTTTTGCAACAGTCTCTGGTTCTTGCAAATATTCTGGATAAAGTAAGTCTCACATTTTTTAAAAAAAACCTGCATAGAAAAACAACATGGAGGACTTCTTAGACTGAACCAAGAGGGGCTGGCAATGTACCAACTCATTCTCAGAAGTCTCTACTTCAAAGTCTTGCTCACCAAAGACTGGCTGGCTGGCTGAAACGATGCACCGTTTTCCATGAAGCTATTCAAAGGAAGTGAACTTCCTTTGCTCCTAGGATGGCCCACATCCCTTCTGAGACCCAAGATCCCCATGATAGGGCAGCAACCCCATTAATTCTTTTCTCTTTCATCCCTAGCAGCTAGAAAGCCTTCCCTTCACCTGAGAAGTTGCTAAGCAGGGCTAAGATGGGCTTCTTTTCCATCTCCAAGACAGACCACTCATTCCATCCTGCCCCAATCCAGCATGAGGTCCACATGTCCCAAGGTCCAATAGATCCTTTTTTCCCCAAACTAAGGCTTTCTCACCTCTCCCTTCTTCTGCCTCCTCATCCTCCAGTGGGACAGGCAGGCTTCACCTGGTGTTTCAAGAGTCCACAGGTTCAGGTTCAGGCAAGCCAATAAGGGATGTAAGCTCTGCAGTACAGAAGTCCAGACCCTAGAAGGGAAAAGGAGAGAGCTGGGAGTCCATGTGTGTATTGGTGTCATGCACCTTCCCAGGATAGCGTAACTCCAACACATTCTCATGGTCTCGGCTCCCGCTGAATCTCACACACAGAGGTGGCCCCTGAGGTAAACAGTACCCAACTCAATCACGGCCTTAAATTTGAAGTCAGCACCTTAGACCAGACTTAGGGTTGAGGAGGCCATGAATGCAGGTGGCACAACTTTGGTCTATCGTGTTCCCTAAGAGGAATACCGCCTGCAGGCAGGCAGGCCAGGAGAACATATTGCAGCCTGTACTCAGGAGGAAACAAGCTGGCTCAACCTGAAGGGAAACAATAACACTGTGCCTGAATGGCCAAAGTAAGAGCTTGAGGAACCCAAGCACCTTGAATGCACCCTCTGCAACAGCAGCATTGCTGGGTGGGGCAATAGGGGCAGCAGCCCTAGGTGCCATTTGTGGCAGGGAAGAGAGGGAAGGGGTGTGGAAAAACTGTAACTGCCACCACAGCCATATAATTGCACTAGCTACATCATGGCAGCCAGAAATCACTGATGCCCTCATGTATCCTGCTGCCCCTGGGCTGCCTTGTTATACTTCTGCAGCATCCCTGCCCCAGAGGATGTGCAACCTGCTGAATCTGGGCCGCCTTTCTCCTCACAGACCAGACTGGCATGGACTGCAATAGCTTCTTTTGGCAGCAGCTCCTTGCCAGGCCTCATTGTCACCGTCCCCTGGGCTCACCACCTTGGCATCTGTCCAGCCTGGCCAAAGTGCAGCTGCTGTGGCTCTTCCCTCTGCTCCCCAAAAATCTCAGCTGGGCTCCTGCCCTTCACCACATCCCACTCCCACTCAGCAGACTCTCCCTTACCTAACTCCTGCTTTTACTCTCTCCACTATGCTTTCCCTCAGCTCTGGCTCACATGGTTGCCTCACCTGCTCCCTGCCTGTATGCCTCCCCTAATGCTGGAACAGCCTGCCTGCATTCAACAGTTCGATCCCTTCCTCCAGAGCCCCCCTGAACTTAGCATCTTCAAGCAATCCGCCTTCTCGTCAGCAATAATTATCACGCCCTCCCGCTTTTGAGCTGCTCGCCCATGACTGATTCGCTGGCCACCTTTACATGATTAGGCATTCGGAGAGGCAATGTGTGTAATCTTTGTTTTGTGTGGAGCTGATGACACCAAGGCATGACATACATATTATAAAAAAGTACGGTAATTAGTGCTGTGTATTACAGAAAGGGCGCTTCGCCGAGAGAGCTGAGTTATATTTAGATATGAGTGAATAATCTGCAGAGAATGATTTATTCAACGGAGTTTGCTTCTTTTCTGCTCATGAATTTCTCAGAAGCAGCTTATGACTTTTTTGACTATATCTTTTATTGAAATTATTCACCAAATAATTGTCCTACACAGTTCTTAGCCTAGCAGGGTATTTGAAATCATCTTAGCAAGATTCCACTGCATTGGTTCATTTTCCCTGGATGCACACCCCCCCAGATCTCCACTTTCAGATTTCCACCCCCAGATTTCCATTTCCAGATCTCCACCTCACTGGACTGCTGGGTCACCAGGGCTAGGGACAGACACTAGACATAAACCAGTTTAAGTGATCAGAAACTAGTTTAAACCTGTAACAGAACAGATGCTCAGTGCACATAAACTGGTTTGAAAGTGGCTGAAACTGGTTTGAGATAAACCTGGTTGAAAATAGTATCAGGCTTAACTGATTTGGGTCAAACCGGTTTATATAATGTCTGTCCCAGACCCTTGCTGGTTTAAGATAAACCAGATTCCCCCAGCATCCCGGGATGCTCTCTGGGCTGGATGGGGCTTTCTGCTCCACAGCAGGGCTGGTCCCTCCCCTCTGCTCCCTGGCTGCAGCTTCGGCAGAGACTTGCAGGTGCAGCAACATCTGCCTGGTTTCCTCCTACTTTCCCCCTCTCCTCCCCACTTCCTGCTAAGCTAGGATCCCCATCCCCTCTGCGTTACAGACACCTCAGCATTAGCTAGCAGACCACATGCTGGGTACGGGTCTGTGCCGTGGCAAACAGCAGTGTTGGCTTATGGCTTTTGGGAGCTAATCAAAGCTCAGCTGGTAATGTCCCTCCATTCCTTCTTTGTTTAAGAAGATTTTGAACTAATGAGAGAGACTTTGTTTTCTGATGGGGAGATAAGTGTGGATAACAGAGCTGATAAATGCTCTGTTATCAAGGGGGGGCAGTGAGGAGAACCCCTCCCTAATCCTGCTGGGTCTGGCCACACCCCTATCAGCTCAGCATTGTGGAAGGAAGGGAGGGCTGCTCTAGTGCCCCCAGCTTCTAGCCTGAGCCACTGCAGGCATGTGCCTGTATTTCTGGGATGTCAGTGCAGTTACAAAGTGATTCAGCCTAGCCAGGTTAGACTAATCTGCAAAGATTGAATCAATTCAGGCTTTCTGAATGTCTGTCCCTAGCCCAGCAGCCTTGCTAGCTTGTCTTCCATGCTCAGAGCAGTACTGCAGTGGTGGATCAAGAGCTGTGGTGGATCACTACTGGCAAGCCAAACCACTGCTATCCTTCCCATGGTATAACCAGGCTTGGTAAAACACACTCCAGAAGGCAGGTGTAAGTAAGTCAGGAGAAGGATGCAAATCTTCATCCTTAAACAGACATTCTGGCACTGAACTTAATCTCAGCCTTGAGGCCAAAAGAGGATCGATGTTCCCTTTGAACAAGCCGTTCCTTTGAATATGGTTCTGACACCTCTTCAGATATAAGTGGGCCTGCCCCACGCTAAAGCAGTCCACACTGCAGCCTGATTCTACTCTGGGCTTGTTCTCATGGCATGCAGGGGAGAGGGGATCCAGAAGTTTCAGACTTGACATCAGGAGGCACTACTTCACAGTCAGGGCGGCTAGGACCTGGAACCAACTTCCAAGTGAAGTGGTGCTGGCTCCTACCCTGGGGGTCTTTAAGAGGAGATTAGACGAACACCTTGCTGGGGTCGTTTGACCCCAGTACTTTTTCCTGCCATGGCAGGGGGTCGGACTTGATGATCTGCTCAGGTCTCTTCCGACCCTACCAACTATGAAACTATGAAAGTCTGGTTCCAAAGGGCACCCTCTCACCCCCACAGCTACGTTCTCACACACAGGGACTATGGAGCGCTC
Source organism: Alligator sinensis (assembly GCF_000455745.1). Taxonomy (NCBI): domain Eukaryota; kingdom Metazoa; phylum Chordata; order Crocodylia; family Alligatoridae; genus Alligator; species Alligator sinensis. The sequence continues at coordinate 656,862 of NW_005842017.1, forward strand.
AAAACTGCCATCTTGTTCAAAGAGCCATATCTAATGGATTCTCTTTGACGCCAGAGTCATTCTTTCACTCCAGAGGACACATTCAGTCCATATGCACCCCTTGGCAGAATCCTTTCTCCAAATTCTGAATAAGTGCATTTGACCATATGTGTCCCCCTCTGATCCATCTACCTATATTGCTCCAGACCCTGCCATTGTTACACACATGCTGGGGCTACCTGAGATGGCATGCAGACCAGAGGAGAAGGGAGAAAAGCAAATACATGCAATTAATGAGGCATGCAGACCAGAGGAGAGTGGAGAAAAGCAATTACATGCAAGCATGTGTTGCTAGTCTAGTAGTTAGGGCACTTATGCTGGGGGGTTCCAGCATCTGCACTAATGAATACTTTAGATACTTGCGTAACTTGTTGGACCAGGGCTAGAACCCAGAGCTTCCCTTCTATTCCCCAGCTCACACACAGCGAATGTGCACAGAGACTCGTGTACAACCTTGTGCATTTTCTCCCTGGTTCAGTGAATCTTTACTACTACCACACAAAGCAGAACAGCTTCCCCAAGAGGAGTACAGAATGCCCCAACCCAAAATAGCCTGCAGCAGACCAATGGCCCACAATCTACCTTGAGCATCAAACTTTTAAAAGGAAAACACTAGAAAAGCAATGAGAAGAAAGTTCTAGGTTTGTAAATTTGTCACTTACTTTTTATTGAGAAATATTGAAGAGATGGATGTAGCTGCATCAGCAAAAAGAGTGCATTAAAGTCACATTGACTTTATGGAAGTGATGACCTCACATCTGGCATTACATCCAGTTTATTTTGGTACTTTATCTTGAGCTCAACAAGTGCAGCAAATCCCCTTTCACAGATGGGTACTCAGAAGATCTGGGTACTTGGACCAGATGCCTAAACAAAGCCAAAACTCTGCTGTGTTTTGTTTCACAAACATTAATTTTAAAGAGCTATCACATGCAAGTTCCAGACAGCCAAACTTTCATTTTGGTGTTAATGCTCAAGCTGAGGATAGGCAAGGAAATGGGAGGGGTAACACCTGTGTATCAGGAGGAAGGAGAGCTTTGGTACAGTTAGAGCAAATCTCAAATGGAATGTGTCTTTGGAAGGAGTTCAAGAAAATTATTTCTTTTCTGCATTTCTGTCTCTCTCCCAGCTTATAAGAACACTTCATCATGCATGTTCCACCAATGTTGACATTAGGAGATCTGCATGAAGCAAAACGGTATGCCTTTGAGCATCCAGGCCTTAAGCATTTAAACTATTTTTGAAAATGGGACTTCAGCTCCACGGTCAGTTAGTGGGGTTGAATGTTTCGCCCTACCCAAAATGCCCTGATTTATCCTGTCAAAGCCATTGACATAAATGAAATCTACACTAGGCACGTGTACACATGACACTGTCGCCATGGCAATGCACTACAGCAGCATAGCTTTGATGAGCAAAAACCATGATGCTGCATCTACATCTCCGTAACAACGCACGCCCTCATTATAGTGCACTGCTATGGCGATGTAGCAGCTAAAAATAACCATGCGTGGCTGGCACAGCGCAGTACAGGCTGTAATGATGGTACAGTAACAATGGCACCATATGTTCACATGTAGACACTCCCACTGTGTAAATCAAAGCAGAATTTGACCCAACATATGAGCAACTCCAGAATATGAGGCAAAAAGAATTAGCTGGCTCCTAAGTCTTCCCATAAGGGAGTTTCTCCTTTATCCTTAACAGGGATAATCAGATAGATAATGGAGTTTTCAGATTACAGTACTATCGGAAACACTGTGTTGGTTCCAAAATTTCTTCTAACACCATCTTGAAGGAGAGAATATCTTTTTTTTGCCTTACAGCAAAATTAGGTCTCTTACATTAACAAAACACCATTCTCGTACATTAACAAAACACCATTTACTAGTAGCTAAGGAAACCTTTGTCATCCTGTTTCAGGAGATGTGGCTCAGATAGCAGAACACACCATTCAAGTGAAAAACATTCAAGTAGAAAAACTGTCTCAGGCTATAGTGGGTACAGGAGTACCAGTAAATCTGGCCCAATATCTTTCAAATAGCATTACTCCAAAGTTTTCTTTCTTACTGATGGGAGTCAAAACCCAGTGACCATAACTATTATATTGCAGAAAGCAAGGAGAACAAAGTGAAAGTGGTAGGCCTGTAGCTGATCAAGAGACAACTCTGATCCAGACAGTAGACATGAAGAATTAATAATTATTGCACTAATCTTGACCTGATTAGCTAAAGTGGTCTGCCATCTCTTTACTTGTCCTAAATCATTTCATGCCTTCATCAGTAATTAATCTAAAAGCAAGGAAAAATGACCAAACTCATTACACAAAAGACCTGATTCTGATTTCTTTTACACTGCCATATGGCCTCAACCAAGGACCATACTTGAACATGTGCTTAAGGAATAAGGATGCTTTTTTGAGTCAAGGCCTAAAACTAGAATAGATCAGAAGGCAAAGACTAGAACACATTGTAACACTGTAATACAGGGGTTTTCAACTACGGTAAGTGTTTCCTGGGGGCACTTTGGAAGGCCTCAGGGGGTACGCAGCAGTGGCACAGAGAAGCCAGCGGCACTTCCAGTTTCACTGCCGCACAGGGGATCCCCCCCTCCACTCGCCGACCAGCCACCAGGGGCCCAGTTGCCGGGGGTATCCTGACCAAAAAAAGTTGAAAAGCCCTGTTGTAACACATCAAAACTGGGCCCAGATAATAAACTAGCTTCTGGTGTTACTAATTTAGCTATCTATGATCAATGTCTTCCAGATCTGGGCAGCCATTATCCTTGTCCAACAGCTAGCCCGTGGTTTGGTTTTCAGAACTAATCAGATTCTGAAAAGCAAAATACATCCTTAAAAATATGCATAACATGAACTGAGCTGTCTTTCAGATAATGAAAAAGGAGCCTTAGCTAGAGTAATGCTTTATGGGAGAAAGTATAATCCAGAAGAACAGTAGGAGCCTTAGAAACACTCTCCAATAAAGTGCAGACTGAGGAAATTCCATTGGAGTGTAAATACATGTATGCAAAGGGGTGGAACAGGGCTTTTTAGGACACGGCTGCACATGGTTACTTTGTACTGAATAGGTTCCCCCTATGGTCTTCTCAATCCGTTTATTCCTAGGCATACTCACAATGCCTTAGTCCTTCTCTGAAGGGAAGAAAAGGCATAGAGCTGGATCCAAGCAGATTACTTTGGGTATGTTTATGCTGGCACATATGCACCACAACCTATCCTTTAACCCAAAGCCACTGACCATCCATATTACAAACCCCTAAGCTCCTCCCAGCACCATCCAGCACAACCCATGAAGCTCTGCTGAACAGCAGAAGCTGAGCCTGAGCTTTCTCTTAGCCTGTCTCACTCCCCACAGTGTTTACAAGTCACCTGGGCACTGCACCAGTACTGCCAACTTGCTACAAGCAGAAATTTGCCACCTAACCCTCAAAAAGTTCCTAGATGCCACAAGGAAGACTTTCTAAAGTCATCACAGTTTTTATAAAACAATTTATTAATATGTGGTGCACTTACCAATTCAGCCTGGCTCAAATGGGCTCGGAAAATCTTAGTTTCAAAGTTGAAACTAAGATTTCATAGTTGGTAGGGTCAGAAGGGACCTAAGCAGATCATCAAGTCCGACCCCCTGCCATGGGCAGGAAAGGATGCTGGGGTCAAACAACCCCAGCAAGGTGTCTATCTAGCCTCCTTTTGAACACCCCCATGGTAGGAGTGAGCACCACTTCCCTTGGAAGCTGGTTCCCGATCCTAGCTGCCCTGACTGTGAAGTAGTGCCTCCTGATAATTAGCCTGAATCTACTCTCCATCAACTTATGGCCATTATTCCTTGTTACTCCCAGTAGTGGTCAGGGGAACGGGGACTCTCCCACTGCCTGCTGGTCTCCCTTGGCCAGTTTATAGATGGCCACCAGATCCCCTCTCAGCCGTCTCTTGTGGAGGCTGAACAGGTTCAGGTCTCATAGCCTCTTCTCATAGGGCCTGCCCTGCTGCCCCCTGACCATGCAAGTGGCCCTCCTCTGGACCCTCTCGATGTTGTCCACATCCCTCCTGAAGTGCAGCACCCAGAACTGGACTCAGTACTCCAGCTGTGGCCTGACCAGTGTCAGGTAGAGGGGGAGGATCACCTCCTTGGACCTGCTCATGATGCATCTGTGGATGCATCTTCATTTCGATTGGTGGAGCCCATCCACCAATCAGGTCCAACAAGCCTTCCAAGGCGAAGCCTCTGGAGTGAATAAAAGGAGCTGCGTACCCAGCATGCGCAGATGCGTCGAGGGACAGAGAAGCGACAGAGGAGCTAAGAAGAGCTGGGGAGAGCTGCCCAGCGGGAAGCAGTTGTCGCCCAGAAGAGCCCCCAATGACTCCCTTGGCAGGACCTGGAGCGGCGAGCAGCTTTGGCTACAGCCCCTGCCAGTGCACAGCATGGTGCTCAGGGCAGGCCCTGGGAGCTGCAGGGAGCATCTCGGGTCCCTGGATACTCAGTGCACATAGCAGACCACCAGATCCTGGGAGCACAGGACTACCTGGGGGCCGCATGCAGCAGCTCGGGTCTACTCCCCTTGGCATGCAGCAAAGAACACTGGTACACACGGCTCGGGTCTGCTACTCTCGGCGTGTGGCCAAGGACTTGGTGCACGCAGTGGTGCATGGCATCCCAAATCCTGGGAGTGGATGCTCAGGTTTGCAACCCACCTCCCACCTCACCCCCCGGCATAAGGCCAGGCACCCAGAAGGCACCAGCGTGGCGCGGCTGAGGTCCCCCAGGGCCTGGGTTTCAGGACCTGCACAAGGCAGCCCAAGCCCTGGCAAAGGGCACAAGGTGAGGTCTGGGTTTTGGGACCCTCATAAGGGGGCCCAAGCCCCAACTGAGGACAGAAGGCAGGGCCCTGGGTAGCCCTGACAAGGCACCCATGGCTCCAGGATCCCTTCCCCATCTGCTCCCCAGGGAGTACCCTCCCACAGGGGAGGAAGCTCTGAGAGGGGAGTCTCAAGAGATCAGTGACTGGGGGGGAGGGGACCCTGAGAAGGTACCTGAACCCTCCCATTATTCCCCCTAGGACAGGTGCCAGGGATAGGCACCATAGGGAACGCCCAGTGGATCTGGCCACATGGGTACCTGGAAGGGGATGGGACATGCACCTCATATTTGTAAATAGTTATTTATGTTTTGTTATCCTGTAATGTGACCTGGGTTATGTCATCTATTTACGATTTGCCTGTATTTACTTATTGTTGTTGTTCTTGTCTAAACTTACCTGTTGATACCTGTGTTCATCTGTCTTTGTTATACTTACCGGTTGCTAACAGCTGCTTACCTGCATAGGGACCCAAGCCCTCTTGAGGTGGTGGTTACTTGGGTCTTTGCTTGTAGAGCTTAATGGTATTTGAGTGATCTTTATACTGTATATATTTACCAATACTTTAAATCTGTAAATATTGTTACCTGTATATTAATAAACCTGTAAATAGTTAAGCTATCCTGGCCCGACTCTATAGAGTATAAGAAGGCAGGGGGGAGAGGAGGGGCTGGTCTGCACAGAAGACCCTTCTCACAGCACTCTTACCTGACTACTTTATCTCCTCCAATTGAAGGGGGAGAATGCACATTTTGAGGTGCACCTGGGTTACAAATATAAGACATAGTAAAGTCATAAAAAAGCTTTAGAATATACATTTTGTGTCTAGAAATCCTAAATTTAGTGACAAAATTCTTATGCTGGCAGTACTGCACTGCATGACAAAGCTCGGCATACGCCACCTTATTTCCTGTCTCTAAAGCTTCTTTGCATTATGCCACAGGCCAAAACAACTACTGGCTGTCAAGATAATAGAACTGTTCCTTTAGTACTTCTGTGCTAGGCACAGCAAAGGCCTGAGTCTTCTAGAGATGATGATCAAATGTATATCAGGAAGTGTGGACAATAGGTTTCTGCCCATATTCTAAAGTGTGTGTGTGTGTGTGTGTGTGTGTGTGTGTGTAAGAGAGAAAGTGAGCAAGCGTGCACAGGTGTGTATTTCTTCCTTTAGGGGAAAAGAATGCAATAAACACATTAGGAATATTATGTCCAATTTATTTTGAAAAAAATACAGCACTACCAGACAGCATACAACACTTGAATGCTTTTAATGGCTATGCAGATATGTAACCAAACATGCTGATTGGAGGATCTTGCTGATCTTGCCTTTGAAATTCCCTGCTTCTGAATTTCTCAGTGAGGTTCTGGTGGTAAAGACACAGGCAGATATGTTTGGGAGTTTCTCTGCAGGAAGAGAATTGGATCATAAATGGGTACTTTCTGCCGTTTTTTCACCAGTCCCAAGGGATGCCTCTGCCCATTACGGGATGGGAACGCCTGGGTGAGGGTGCTTGCTTACCCTCCATCAATGCTGACCTTGTGAAGGAACACCTTGAGAGGCTGGACATCTTCCAGTCAGCCAGCCCTGACAGTTTACACCCCAGGGTACTCAAGGAGCTGGCAAGCATCATAGCTCAGCCCCTGGCACGGATCTTCGAGAACTCCCGGCACTCTGATGAAGTGCCCAATGATTGGAAGAAGGCCAATGTGGTACCTATCTTCAAGAAAGGGAGGAAAGTGGATCTGGCAAGCTACAGGCCCATCAACCTGACCTCTATTCCGAGGAAAGTCTTAGAAACGATTATCAAAGAGTCCATTCTTAACAGACTGGCCGATAGCAGCATCCTGAGGGACAGCCAGCACAGGTTTGTTGCAGGTAGGTCTTGCTTGACCAATCTTATTTCCTTTTATGACCAGGTGACCTATCACCTGGACAAGGGAGAAGAGATTGATGTCGTATATCTTGACTTTAAAAAAGCCTTCAATCAGGTATCCCATGATCACCTCTTAGCAAAACTGGCCAACTGCGGCCTCAGCTTTAGCATGATCCACTGGCTGGGGAATTGGCTTCATGGTTGGACCCAGAGGGTGGTGGTTGATGGAAGTCGATCATCATGGTGCCCTGTGACCAGTGGGGTCCCTCAAGGCTCTGTCCTTGGGCCAACACTAGTCAACATCTTCATTAATGATGTGGACATTGGTATCAGAAGCGGACTGGCCAAGCTCGCTGATGACACCAAACTTTGGGGCAAAGCATCCACACCTGAGGACAGAAGGGCGATCCAGGCTGACCTTGACAGGCTCAGGAAATGGGCGGATGAGAATCTGATGGTGCTTAACACCAAAAAATGCAAGGTTCTCCACCTTGGGAAGAAAAACCCGCAGTATGCTTATAGGCTCAGCAGAGCTACGCTGGCTAGCACTATGGTCAAAAGGGACTTGGGGGTCATGGCTGACCACAAGATGAACATGAGCCATCAATGTGATGCTGTGGCTGTAAAGCAAGCAAAACACTGGCTTGCATCCATAGGTGCTTCTCAAGCAAATCCCAGGATGTCGTTCTTCCGTTGTACTCAGCCTTGGCGAGGCCGCAGCTGGAGTACTGCGTCCAGTTTTGGGCTCCACAATTCAAGAAGGATGTGGAGAAGCTTGAGAGAGTCCAGAGGAGAGCCACACACATGATCAGAGGGCAGGAAAACAGACCTTACGACGACAGGCTAAGAGCGAAGGGACTCTGCAGCCTGGAAAAGCACAGGCTCAGGGGTGATCTGCTGGCTGCCTACAAGTTTATCAGGGGTGCTCACCAGGATCTGGGGAAACATCTGTTTCACCAGAGTGCCCCAAGGGACAACAAGATCAAATGGTCACAAACTCCTCCATGACCGTTTCAGGCTGGACATAAGGACGAAATTCTTTACTGTCTGAACCCCCAAGGTCTGGGATAGACTGCCACCGGAGGCTGTTCAAGCACCCACTTTGAATGCCTTCAAGAGAAATTTGGATGTTTATCTTGCTGGGATCCTATGACCCCAGCTGACTTCCTGCCCCTGGGGCAGGGGGCTGGACTTGATGATCTTCCAAGGTCCCTTCCAGCCCTCATGTCCATAAAATCTGTGAATTCTATGAAATCAAGGGAGCTGGTAGGAGCTATGTTTGTTCATTTCATAAACTCATGCATTTGGAGGCAGGGGGTGATATTCCATGTTTTTTGTTATTGAAAACAAACTGACAGTAAACTATAGCAGAAAAACGTCTGATCCACTGACAGGACTGTAAGATGGCACAAACTGACCCCTCTGAGCCTGGATTTTCCAGTATACAAGCCTGCTTAGCTGGCTATGTGCAGTGAAACTCAGTTCTTCTAAACCACCGCTTCTGTGATTGAACCAAGCACCTGTCACAGGACAAGTTGCAAAGAGAGCGAGGCTGTTAGAGGAGGGCCTGCGTGCCTGATCTGCATTATGCAGCATCTAGCACAATAAGCTCCTGGTCCCTGACTGTAGCTCCTAGGCACTGTTTTAATACAAATAATAACATGCAGCAATTTCTACAGAGCTCTCAACAGACCTTTACAAAACTATACCAAATCCTCACTCAAGGGTTGAGTGAGCACTGAGGTAAATCTATAACCAGAGTTCATTAGGAAGCATGTAATTTCACTCTCTCATAAAAATAGTCGATACCTTAATTATTCAGCACCCTCCCACAGCTGCTCCAGCTTGCATGCTGCTGTTTCCATGTTATTGTGGGTATCAAATTTTTGCCATTTAAACAATGTTGACTGCAAGGACAGACATGTGGAAAATATAAACCATAACTTCTAGCAAATGAGTTCCTGGTTTCTTTACTGGAGCATGGCGTTTAATTATTTACCACATGTGAACTGGCTGTACTGCAACAGAATACCATAAAATAGTCTTGTTCTATAATGCACAAATACATTAACACAGACTTATTTATACACTATCATTCTTGTACTTCATAGAAGTCTATGCTTAATTAAAGACTTCTAAGTTTGCATGAACAGTATGCACAAAGGTCAACAAGTCTAACAATTCAATACCTGCACACAAACATTCATACAATACTTATGCATGTATAAACAGGTGCATACTATTGGTACAGTGCACAGTTACATATAGTATAATACTTGTGAACCCATGGTTGATGCAATTCTGCAGTTTTTAAAAGATTTTTGGATTCAGTTCTCCATTACTGAAAATATTAATGGAAATATTGCAAAATTCAGCTTTTTATTTGCTTTGTTTTCTAAGAAAGGAAGTATCATTGCAATATAGTGATCTTCTACACATCAGAAGTGCCTGAATGATCGTGTCTAACAAGACAATGCTGTTTACTGACTGCTGGAGTGGTGGATGCTTATGGAGTGCGAAAGCCCTTTTGTATATATCTTGGATGCAGTGTTCATATACAGAGTGTTCTCAAGTGATCACATTGAAAACTGGGTGAAGAGGATAAGGAGTTCCTTTAATGAGCCAGCTCTTGCTCTCAAGCATCAAGCTCTGAGTAGTAGAGACAAAGTGACCAAGGAGGACACTTTTTTGGACAGCTTAAATGTGGTACAGCTAATCAGAAGACCATCCCAAAGCATAAAGGTCTTGTATTTCAGCCTCTGGCAGGGATGTTTTCCATCTCCCTATGAGTTAGGATGTTCAGAAAGGGCTAGTCTGGCCAGAAAATGGAGCCCACCTCCCAGAATGGGCATAAAGGAAGCCCAGACATCTGTCCCTCAGTACAAGCTCAAGAAGCCTGGTACCTAAAGCTGTCCTGGACCAGGGATGCAAGAACACAACTAGGAAGTGCAGCAAGGACCCTGCAGCTAGACCAGCATGGCCTGTATTGCTGGGACTGTTATCATGCAGGCACTAGAAATATGGCCTGTGCCTTTTCCTCTGACCAGCAGCAGCATTATGAGAAGGAGCCATCACATAGGCTTGCAGAAAGCAACCCTCCCCCTCTGCCAGAGTCCTGGGGTTGTTTGAAGTTGGGGTTTGCAATACAGTAGTGCTTGGCTTAGGGCTTCTTTGAAAATGGTCCTAGACCTCACCTTAGGCAACCATGCCAGGTATAAACATTTACAATGGCTTCAAGGAACATCTCAGAGACACAGCTCATTGCCCTGCAGCCTTCCAAAGCTCTGATAGAAACATTAATACGTTAACGATGGCAGCAATAGCAACCACATCACAGCAAGACTACCTTTTGCCCGCTGGCAGAGCTGGGCTTTTGCTAAACAATCAAACTCATGCAAAGGAAAAAAAAGAGGAGGAAAGATGAGAGGGCTCTGTCAGGGCTACTGCACAGTGGGTAGAGCTGGAGTTACATCAGGACAACACTGGCCTGCTCCAGGCAGCAGGAACACCATTCCTCACAAGGGTTTGGGAGGCTACATGGCATGGCCTGCCGCCTGGGACTGGGCAGTGCTCTGATCAGGGAGAGAAGCTGCAGAACATTCAGTGTGAGAACAGCATCTTGGACAGAGGTCTGGGCACTCACCACAGTGAAATGCAGCCTCTGAAATGCAGCCTCCTCCATTAAGTCATGTTGAGTGGCTCCCTAGCTACTCCTGATGGGCCATTGTAGCACTTCAGTCACTTTTATTCAAGTCCCTCATTGAGAAAGCAATGGATGGGTAAGTGTGTCCTTCATCTGGGATCAGCAGTGAAGCAGCTTGGAATTTATATTGTCATTATTAGGCTGCAGAAAATTGGCTAAAAACAAGACGGGATGGGGCAGTGCACCAGTCTCCAAAAGCTCTGGCTCACATTACCTTGTCACAGCTCAGGAAAGTAATGCAGTGTCGTGTCATCTGTAGGAATCTTTCCTTACAGCTATAAGCCTGGAAACTTTTCTTAACAAAAATTTAGATTCCATAGAAGTTGGTGGGACTGCCAGAGAGGAACTAGCCCAGCTCAGCCCTACCTAGGTTCACCCTTAGGTTAATCATACATTACCAGCAGCCACCAGCAGCATAACTCACTTCAGTACAATTTGGAGCAGGTCCTTCCAGTTTGTGCCTGCGCTGAGACTACTTCATTCTTTCTGATCTTTCGCAGCTGTTTCAAGTGGGGCTTGAGTGCCAAGCTGGGTGGGAAAAGGAGCAATGAAGTCCAACAGTGGCACAATCAAAAGGAAGGAGCAAGGGTAGAAAACACCCAAACACTTCCAGAAATAGCTGCCTGCACATTTTACTTTAATTAAAACCAGGTGTGCTCAGTGGGGGTGTTATGGGAGGTACAGACACACACAGGTGACTGTGCACATACTTGAGCCTCTTCTCAGCATTCGCCCATTTGGAAATCTTATTTGCATGATGTTCATCTGCATGACTAAAAACAGTGCACAGTGCACTCCTCAGCAAACGGTCTCTAGTGACAGCTGCTGTGAGGATGCCAGGTGTCCAGAGCAGAGCAAGTCCTCAGTCGGCAGCCAGAGCTGGTTTCCACCCGCAGCAGAAGCAATGGCGGGCTGAGTTCTGCTGCTCACAGTGTTTCTGGTGCTCACTGACTGTATTTATTTATTCTCAGACGTCCAATCCCTGGCTAATGTAAACAAGGGGAAACACAAATTTATGAACTGGGGCGTGGGAGGAATCAGTAGGAAAAGCGTGTCAAGTTCACAACTCATAGCCTCCTGGCCCTCTGCCAGGAAAAGGGCGGATTCTGTCAACACGATTTCATGCCAGCAGCAATATTTCTGCCTGTTTGCCTTGTCTTTGGAGATTTCTGCGGGAAGAGGGTTGAGCAAAGGTTGATTCTGATTTCTCTAGCGAGGCCTGTCTGTGCCTACTGGAGCACTCAGTGACCTCAATGTTAAGTTGAGTTTATGGAGGATTTTGCTAAGGTGGTGCTGACTATAAGGCGATGACACATTATTCAGCTGTGTGAAAAGAGCAGAAGTTAAGAGAAAGTAGGGATTCATTGTTACTATTCTACTTAGTTCAGAGAGATGTTGATAAGTTGGTCACTCTCCTCCTGTCCAGCTCCACCTTACAGGAATGATCGTCTCCAGAGAAAATGAATTTGTTCTCCAAAGCTATTTGCTGGTTTGGACAACAAGGCAAGTCTGAGATGGAAACAATGTACTTTCCAGACATGTTAGGGGACCTGGGGTTGCAGTCTCAAAGAGAGAGCTCTGGCTCAGCAGGATGCGTGCACCTTTGGGCACTCTTCCAACCCTTCTAATTGTCAAAGGTGATACTGGATAGCATCACCGTTTGAAAATGGGGTGCATGATCCTAGCATGAGTCCATCTGTGTCATGAGGCTATGGTACCCAACCACTGCTGGGCCCACTTTGGCCTGAATGTCACAGAGTGTTCTTCCTGGTTGGGGCCATATATTCTGCAGAAGACAATGCAGAATCAGTGTGATGACGATGATGATGATGATGAGTGATGATGATGATGTCCAGTGTGATGATGAGTGATCAATGACAGAGTGAAAGGCAGAAGTTGCACAGATCTGAAGAACATACACAGGATCATAGGAATGGCCAAGTTGGATTGGGCCAATTGTCTATCTTGTCCAATATCCTGTCTGTGACAGTAGCCAAAACTAGACGCATTAGATTAGAAGAAATGCAAGATCCCAGTAGCAAGCGTAGGACAATCTACCTCCATTAAAGTTTCATTTTAAGAAGTAGAGGTTGGCTAAAGCTCTGAAGGTTTTAGCTCCCTTGCAACAAGTATTAGTTCAGAAATGTGTTGATAAGTTGGTCACTCTCCTCCTGTCCCGCTTTAACCCCAAGCGCTGACCAGAATCCCTCCCCTCTCCCCCCCCGCCACCCCCCAGTCTTTTCCACAGCAGGAGCAGCCCAGTGCTGATCCTGCCCAACAATAAGAACAGCCCCTCACCCAGCAGTCCATCTGGGGGCATGGGGGGCAAGTGTCATGTTGTCCCCCAAACCGGCCCCCAACAAGGAGTTTTTCTCATAACAGGTGCAGGCCTGTGCCTAGTAGCACATCTAGGGAAGTGCAGGGAGTGAACAAGTCCCCTGAGGATGCTCACATGGAGCCTGTCCCACAAGACTTATCTGCTGGATTTTCTCTCTCTCCACTGCTGCTACTGCCCAGGGAAGGCAGCAGTGGTTTCAGCAATAGTAGCAATCTTCCCTGTGCAGAAAACTCAGGCAGGTAAGACTTCCTTTCCCCTTATCGTGATTCCACCCCTGCCTCCGGTGCAGAATGAAGTCATTGTGCCTCTGCTAAAAAGTTACATTGGCACCAACTAACTACACTAACTCTGGGCGAGCTACCTTGTTAGCTACCTGAGGATTCAGTCTTTCTTTGAACTTTGTTGAGTTCTTGGCCTCACCAGCATCTTGTGGCAGGGAGTTCCACAGTCACTGATATACTGGGTGAGAATGCCCCGAGTTTTGCATTTTTTAATTCCATTCTTTCAGCTTTGGTTCCCAGTAGCAATGCCAGGTGTTTCCAGTGTGAGGCCCTGACGGATCAATACCGCAGCTCTAATGGCCACAACTATTAAGAAAATGGAAGTTTTATGATGGAGTGAAAGCATCTCTATAAACCATGGTGTTTGGATGGACCCCATCACTGCAGGAAAGCAGGAGTGGGAACTACCACCCCTGCAGCCACAAAAGCAGTTCTGTTGTATACTGGGGTATACTTAGAGTATGCTCTTAGCCACTGCAGTCCTTTCCCTGACCCTTGTGAAGTTGTCTGCTTCACAGCTTTGTTTCCCTGCCTGTCTTGTGGGAGCCCCAGGAAAACTAGAAACCAAACTCAGTAGACTCTGGACCTAAGAGAGCCTCTAGAAAGGATGGTTTCCCTCCCCCATATGGATATATATACGTCCACCAGGGAATGACAAGACACTGAGAGCCAGCAAACAGTTACAGGTCCCTGGTTCTTTGCTATACAGGTTTCCCTTGCTTTATGCTGTACATGTGTTCCTGGAAAACAGCGCATAACTCAAATTTGCATAAAGTGAACCCACTTTGCAATGTAACAAACAGGGATATGTTCCAAGACCTTGACTGTACTGACCCTCAGACCCATTTCTACCACTTTTACAAGATAATTTTGGTACTCACCAACAGCAGACAGTACACACAAGCACAGGGCACTATCCTAATAGGGATGGCAACTACAGAACACGTTGCAGACAATGAGCAAGGAGCACAGATCCACACAGGATATATATATTTTGGTGCTTGTCACTCCCACAACACACCACACAAAGCAGTTGACTGTGGGTTTCCACCACACAGATCGCATAAGAGTGAAATTACCTCGCATATAACAAATTTTTTGTAGTAAAAGGGTCATCACATAAGAGCGAATTTGCATGTACAGATCCCGCATAAAGCAAGGGAAACCTGTAGTTCCTTGCTCCACTCTCTAGTGCTAGAAGCTGCAGGGGCTACCTAAGCTGCAGGGGCTACCCACTGGGAATTGCAGCTGGCAATGTAGATGGTCATTTTCATTTCCTGTGCCCATCCTGAGCACTGTGAAGAGAAGAAAGCCTGCCTGGGAAGATTAGATATACCCTTTTTGCAATAGCACATCAAGATGCAGGCAGGGAAGGCCAGAAACCATGGAGCAATGTATGAATATGTACCCTCTCTCACTGCAGAGAGCAAACATCCCCAGCCACGCAACCTGCCTGGGGCTTCATTTAGTTTCTGTCACACTGGGATGCCACTGACTCTCTTTCTAGCTGTCATAGTGCACATATATGTTGCTGTGATTAGTGCAAACCAAACTATACAGCTCCTCAGGAAATGAGTCTAGAGTGCTCATTAGCAGGTGCAGAGAGGCCACCATGGCACAACCATCTCCAGCATTTCTTTGTGCCTGGCAAAATGAAACATCTCATGGCACTTCCTTATGGGAGCATCTGCCAGACCAAGTGATCTTTCAGCATGGAGTATAGTGACAGGCTGTCCCTATAGAAACCAGGGCTGTTCTGGGATGGCTCCCTATTTTTAGCTCTGAAGGCTCCAAGGCAGCTATCACAGTGCTGATGTTGTCTGCTGTAACATGGTTCTGTCCTTGCAGAGTGGCTGGGCACTTTCAGTGCAGTCACAGACAGTTTCCCTATACCAAGAGGAAAGTTCTTGCCCTCAACCAGCCCTGCAGCCAGGAGGATGTGGTATTCACAGAGATCCAAGTGCTCTTCCCTCACAGGAACCAGTCATAAAACAACTGCCTCAAGCCATGGGGTTGTTAAGACATGTGCTCCTGGTCTCTCTGCATTATGGATAGGCACCCAGCATCCATCAGCCTCTCTGCTTTCTCCCTGTCTTCAAAATGGATCTTTTCTGCCTTCTCCTGCATGACAGCCCTCTTGCTCCTTCCTGGGGACAGGCTAGGGGGATTTGCATCTTCCTACCAGCTTTGCAGCATTGTGTGTTGGGCTGCAATGTCACAAGCATGGGTAGTTTCCCACCTGCCACAGCCATCTGTGACTCAGAGCTGTAATGACCTCTGTAGATTCCCAAATTAGTCTGAACTGAATTCCAGTGTCATGAACCAATTGCAGCAATGCTTTGGGACTGTGGCAGGCACTCCAACTCTCTTACCAGGCTGTTTCTCTGTGGCCAGTGTAGCTTTGGCACTGGGCATCACTGGGATCCTGTGTCAAAGGTGGGCAACATTTTTGGGGGTGGCAGGCTGAAATAACGCAGCTCAGTCTGAGATGGGCTGGTACTTCTGCCACCACTTCCCCCCATCACCGCTGCTTGACATTGATGTATGTGATGCCCACTTTAGAGTTCTCTCACTACTGGAATGCTACTGCTACCTAGGCTCCCTGGGTGTGCATCACACTGGATCTGGCTCACAGGCCCTAGGTTGCTAACCTCTGCCCTGTCCATTGCACCAGTCAGCGTGCTGATCCTTTGGATGGAAAGTTCAGACAAACAATGGCAGGATGATGGGGGAAAGCCACAGGAGCTGCTCAGTGCCCTCAGCAGTAGGGGTGCCAGAGTTTCACTGCTATGATTCAAATTGGCTGGAGGTGTAACACAAGCAGCCATCCCAGCCACATAGATGGATGGACAAGGGGGAGAGCAGAGACTAGAGACACTTTTGAGATGTGTCAAACCACTTTTAGGCATGCAAGGCTCCTTCTATCCTTCAAGTATTTTGCCTAAGGTACTGCAATGTATTAAGAGAGGTGACTGTTTCCTGTTAGCTTGACTATCTGGTTGACGTCAGAACAACTGGACAAAGCTTATGTCTTTTCTTCTGAATGATGCTGTGTGAATAATGCACCATAAAATATCTGCATGGAGAACCAAGGAAGCAGGGACTCCAAAAGAATGGGGTATATTTATCAGGTTTGCTGGGAGGGGGCTTTTCTAGAAGTCTAATAGGCTGCTTAAGGAGGTCATTGAGAGCCTTCTTCCTACCATCCTGGTAGTCGCACTTTGTTCTTTGGGACTCTAAGCCTATACATGACTGTGGAGGGGAGTTTTAAAAACTTGGTTAAAGCATTGCTTAAATTTTAAACAACAAAGTACTCCCAAAAGCACCTTCTCCAGAAAGAGGGCCAGGTTCTGTCTTTCCCGTGGAAGTGCATCTTGTGCCTGGTCTGAACTATACCAGTTTCTCAGGACTGCATGACATTTGAAGCTCCCTTTTTTCACTCCAGCTGCCATAGTGACAGCTGTTCTGCATGTGGTTGGTGAACAGCATGACAGCTCTAAGTTGTGTCTGATGTCTCCGGCCCCTCCCTGTAGTCCAACCCCCTGCACTGCCAGCAGAATGACAATATGATTGAAGAACTACAGCAGCCCCTATTCACTACCTGAGGACCTGGTTCTAGAGCAAGGGTCAACAACATATGACCTGTGGGTCAGATCTGGCCTGTGAAGCCATTGGGTCCAGCCCATGGAACTTCTGATCCAGCCACCACTCCACCTTGCCACTCTGCCAGGGGGACTTCATCCACACCACATGGCAGGAAGAGGTGAAGTTAGCAGCTTCGGCCAGGTCAGAAGCCCTCCTCAGACCCACCGCTGCAAAACTTTCCTGATCACTATCCCTGGGTATCAGGTGGGAAGATTTGGTCTGATCTGGATGTCTCTGTGTTGCCCAAGGTCAGAGGCTGGTGCTGGTGAGTACACATATTTGGCCTGCGATAAATATTCCTGCATACCAGTAGCGAGACCAGATGTCCATGGGTAGTAGGGGGTGAATTAACCCAGCAGGCAAACAACACCCTGCAGATGGAAAGAGACCCTCAAAAAAGGGCCCATCCTGGAGAGCTATATAGCTTAGCTCTTGGGAGCATCATCTAATTTAGCGCTTCTGCCTGCAAGGGCACCTTCCTGCTCCACACCAACCACAGGCCGAACTCTATACTCTCTAGCCTATGCTCTAGTCTGACATTACTGTCTCACCCCCTAGTTTTCACTGACAATGTATTAGCCAGGACAAGAGGCAAGGTGATGGTTTCAGGCCATTCTGGTGCCCAAAGTGAGACTTGACCACAGCTTCCTGTGGAGTCAGGAGGGACACTCTCAAACAGAGAGTTGGACCCAGCTTAGCTTGAACAACCAGGTACCAAAGATAGTACTTTGGTGTGACAGCAAATTGCAGTGACAGCAAATGCTGTCGACAGTTGATTGTGCTGGATAGGTGCTCAGGTATGACAGTGATGAGCAGCGGTGAACCCAGAGGCAGTGGGGGCAAAAGCCTTCCTGGGTAGTGAGTCCATTCACAAGTGCTAGGTTAAAATCTCCCTTCAGTATCTTTTCCCCCACCAAAGTGATGGCAGTCACGGGGCAAAGGAGATACTCTCTATGAGCTGCCAGAAGAGCACTGGGAGGGTGTGTACAACTTATTGGTAGGTCCTTCCCTTTTGGAAGAGACCAAGGAGTCTATGCTATAACTGCCCCAAGCTCACCCAGCCTCCAAGTTCAAACAACACTAAATCCAGTTCCAATTAAAGTAACTTCTACCAAAAGCAGCACAACATGGAAAAGAAAGTAAACAGTGACTGAGCATGATGCTTCCTCTGCTTGCTTGAAAGAACCGATATTGAGCTCTAAATGACCCAGGCCACCTCATATAGTTAAAGGAAACCAAACATCAGTGCCAGTAAATGGACAAGTGAAAGCTGCTGTCAAGCAGTCTGCAATCACACCGTGTCAAGATGCTACTGTATGCTACAGAATTTACAGTGTTTTCTATTGGATACGCCACTATTCAACACACTCGATTAAACATCTTTCCCTCCTGAAAGATCCAAATCCCTTTCTTTATATACAGTCCAGCCGCAGGAGTTTGTCTTGGGGGACAGAGGGAATGCTGAATTACTTTGTAAGGCCATCCAATCCCTAGTTCCTTTTTCCATAGAAATCCTTTTCTGCTCCCCTCTTACCAACTCTTCAAAATGAATGAGTTTATGAGATGGACTACAGTTGTTTTAGTAAGTAAAGTGGAAGGTGTTTAGATTAACCTTCATATTTTGAGAGCTGTGATTAAATACATCTGAAATAACTATAAACAGAGTTGCTCCATATTGCCATGATCTAACACTTTGTTTCCATGAACGCTTTGCACAGGTTTGACCCTTTAAAAAGAAGCGCTCCCTGCCTCTAGCTGGGTAGTAGAAAGCATTGTCTTTATTTAGTCACTAACAAAATATTAACAAATAGCTGCTATGGGGTCCACTAAGACTAAGTTGACCTAGAAACCTTGGTGCATGCATGCTGAAAGTCTTACAATGCAATACTGTTACCCCAGCACATAGTTCCAGTTTACTGACTGCATGACTGATATGAACACAGGTCCCCTACAATCTGGGCTTTCTTATTAATGATCTGTATTTACTGCATGTACCACCTTTCATCCCATGGCCTTTTATTAATGAGAAGGCATATGACAACACCCTCCTCTGATAAGCACTATGGGGTATTCACAATCTTCTCTCTCCTCAGGATGAAGCCAACTTGAGGATGGAGAGCAACAGCTCTTTAGTCAAACATACACTCACTGCACAACAGTTTAGGATGAGGAGGGGATCATAATACAACATTCACCAAGTTGTAGTGTAGATCTCAGGTGAGCCCAATGTAATTACCCCAGGAGGAATTTCTCAGAACCAGAGAGTTAAGACAGGTATTCCCCCAGTTAGTATCTTCAATGGTTTCTTCAATGGTTCCATGGGAGTTATGACCACAAGTTTACTTCTGACTAGGATTAATAGATCCTAAAACCAGAAGAAACCACTGGGCTCATAACACTGGATAGAGAATTTCAACCATCATTTCTGCATCATACTTATTCAGAACATAGTGTATCCCATACTGTGGAGCATTAGTTCAGTACGTACCCTGAGCAAAGTGCTACTTTCTTAACTGCTGGCAGCACCCACAAATTTCTGTGGTGTCCCATTCAAGTACTGATGAAGCCAGCCATGCTCTGTGAGATTTAATAAGACACCAGCCCATTCCTGTATGTTACTACAGCCCACATGAAATCTTATAAATAAATAAGGAGGATGCAAAGAATCTCTTGTGGGCATCCAGGGGATTTACACTGTGTTAGCTTTTCCCACACTCACCTCATCAACTGACCTATTAGAAATAACGGCAGTAAATATTTATTAGAGGAGACACATAATGAGGAAGAATGCTAGGGCCATGGTACTTCTAGGGACCCGGGTTCCATTAGAAGTAATAAGCAACTGGGCAAGCCAGGACAGCATTTATTTCTATCTATTAATCATGGAGATGCAACAGCCATACCTAAGTGAACTGATAGTCTTATTCCCCTGGAGGGACCTGTGATGCATCCTGACCGCAGATTCAGTCAGGTGCACCTTTGAGACGCACTTCAGAGGCATTCTCACACCTCTGGGGTATGCTGCAGCGCCAAAGCCCTCTCTGCCGTCTGCTACTCAAATCACCAAGATGCTCCAAAGGTGACCTCCCTGACCTCAGCTTTAACCACCTCACCTCACCTAGGTCTCACCAACTCTTAACACAGGGGATTTTGTCAACTAGAAGAATCACAGATTTGTCTAGTTATGCTCTCAGAAATGATAGATTCCTCCTTCCTTAAAAGAGTCCTTCCCATATGGTCAAATGCTCTGAAATCACACATCAGTTATCATTGACAACAGTAAGTTACAAAAAAGAACCAAAAGATGCATTAGAAAAACAGAATCAAACATACAAAGTCAGTTACTTATATGCAGAGATATAAGAATAAACAAATGAAACAAAACATCAGAACAATAATCTGAAACCTAATTTTACCCAGCATCTTAAATCTAAGAATGTAGCACCTACCCACCAGATTAGGAAGCAGCTCCTGCCTCTGCCCTTCCTGTCAGGGCTCTCTGCAACTTCCCCCGTCAGCCCATTTCACTCAGCCCGCTGGCAAGGGGCCTAGTCATTCCCTATGCCTGGGAAACAGCTAAAGACCAACACCTGCTTTCAAGGCAAATCTTAAGTATGGTGCCTTACCTTGCCATTTACATACATCACTCAATAGATTCTTGGAGAGCCCATACTATTCATCGTTTTCCTGTGCCCACCGAGTGTATTTGTTTACCAGACCAGAAATCTTTCCTGAGCTAAGTATGACCAGGAGAACATTAGTATCCTTTCAGATATAAAAATTAATAATCCAATATCCTAAACATATTGTGTCTTACTTAATTTTCCCACTGTGAGAAATGTCCTTCCCCGAATAACCTGTTCTCAGGTACTAGTCTAACACAGGGATTGGCAACGTTTTTGGGCATAGTGCCAAAAACACCCGCAACCTTGACTTGTACAATGTTGGCATGCCAGGGGCAGACGGCAGAGGACCTGCGAGGGGCCTGATCCTTGTTGTGGCAGCACATCCCTGGCCCCTTCCTCAAGATGTGCATGCCATGCAAAATGCCTTCGCATGCCATGATCTGACATTTGTGCCAGGGGCTGCCTACCCTTGTTCTAATGGGTCTCTTTTAAAATGAAAATTCATCATTGTCTGGAGAGGCCTAGCTCAAGAGTCTCAGACCATTAAACATATTCATAGCAGATGCTATTTCTCAATGATTATTTCTCTCAAGTGTGAACAGGTAAAGACCACTTAGGCATGGGAGGATAGACTGAAAGATAAAGGTGCCCAGAAGGTGTGGGAGCTTCTGAAGGGCACGGTACTGGAAGCCCAACAACAAACTGTCCTGACACAATGGAAGCCCAAGAAGAATGGCAGAAGACCAACATGGCTGCACAAGGAGCTTCTAAAATGCCTCAAATGAAAAAGGAAAACGTACATCAATGGAAGAATGGGCAGGTCACCAAGGAAACATACCATGAAACAGCAAGAAGCCACAGGGACAAAATCAGGAAAGCAAAGATATAGAACAAGCTGCACCTGGCAAAGGAGACCAAGGACAACAAGAAGAGGTTCTATGAGTACATTGGCCAGAAAAAAAGGAACAAAGGAAGCTATGGGTCCTCTGTTAACAAGCTAGGGGAAACGCCTAACCGAAGATGCAAAGAAAGTCGATCTACTCTACAACTACTTTGCCTCAATCATCACAAAAAATTAAGCTGCAGCTAAACACCTGATAGGGTTTATCTGGATAAGGAAGGGGGCAAGCTGAGGGAAGAGATAACAAAAGACATGGTCAGAGAACTTTTGTTGGGTCTGAATGAATTCAAGTCAATGGGGCCAGATGAACTTCATCCCAGGGTACTGAAGGAACTGGCAGAGGGGATCTCGGAGCCCTTGGCAATGATCTTCATGACAATGTGGGAGACAGGTTAGGTACCAGGGGACTGGAAAAGGGCCAACATAATGCCCCTCTTTAAAAAATGCAAAAGGAACTTCAGACTGGTAAGCCTCACCTCAATACCTGGGAGGTTATTGGAGCATATCCTAAGGAAGGCCATTTGTAAGCATCTGGAGAAAGAAAGGCTAATCACAAGCAGCCAGCATTAATTTATGAAAAACAAATCATGTCAAACAATTTGATCTCCTTCTTTGATGAAGTAACTACGTGGGTGGATGAAATTAATGCCCACAGTCTTTGCCAGCTTCCCTTGGCTTGGCTTTGTGACTTGGGAAATGTGAGGGCATCTCCCCAAATTCACCCACTTGGGAGTCATCACTCTCAGTACATTTCAGCACCAGGACCCAAATTAATTCCTGCCTGGGATGAATCGAGTTAGTCACACAGCTGTTCTAGGTGGTCTGCAGACCTGCTTCTGCTTTGGTTTGTGCTCTTCTAAGGAAAAAGTTCTTATTTTAACTTGACTTGTGGAAGGGGGAGCATGTGCAACGGAAACTGTGGGAATCCCACAGGAATAAAGATGCATAATAGGACTGAAAATGCTACGGAGGACTTGGGGATACAGCATGGAAAAAGGTCAGGGTTGAGCAAAGGGAAAGCAGCTCCAGCAGGCTTACTATAGCACTGACAAGCACATGCTCAAGTCTGGCATTATCTTTAGTGCAGGTTATGCACACCTTAATGTTATAAAGAACCAGTTCCCATAGCCATCCCACCAATGAAAGCAGGCATCTGATGACCTGGATTGCAAAGCACCCTCAAACTGACAAAGGTGAAGATGGCTACGTACAAAGACAAGGAGAGTACTAAAAAGGAAAACCCAAGTGCTGTCACAAGCAGGAAACTCAGGTGGGTATAAATGCATCAGGTTGGACTACTAATGCAGGCCGTATATTTTACTTTCTCTAAGGTTTCTGAAACCCCTCCTCACCCATTCCACGCTCTCAAAATGGAAGCTGTCTGAACAGGGGACAAAGGAATTCTGCTTGGAACTAGTTGCTTTCTTTTAAGAGCATGAAATAGCAGTGCTGGGCAGCCAGCCAAAGCAGCAGAAATTTTGCAGAATAGTAGCAAAACTCTCACAAGCACTGGCTCTAAACCATAGCAAAACCCAAGTGAGCAATTTCATAGCTTTGGAAAACTTGCTTGCTTTGAGGCAATAAAATGCAATATCACGGTATCAAAATTAAAGTAATTGCAAGGATTTTTAAGCTACAGTGTAATGCAAGAACATTTTCAATGCATTACTTCATAGGATGTGTGCACTGCTAACCAAAAAAAAGTAACATCATGGGAACAAATAGAAACAGACCCAGATGTGAGATCACTTAATTGGTCTCGGGCCCAAAAGTGAGCACTTCAGTATCTACTACAGGGCGTGGTAAATAATACCTTCTGGCGAGCATGGCATTGCCCCAGTGGCATTATTATGCACAGCTTTCAAATCTAATGCACAGTACTTGGAACTTCACTGGCCATGCCTGGTGCCTACATGTATGGCCTTATAGACACTAGGCAAAGTACAATGTGTAGCAGTGACAATAGAAGGACTTCCCTCACTGACCTCCACCCTTACCATGAGGATCTCCACCTGCTGTTTGGTTTTCACAGGGCTAACTCTGTAGCGCTTAGGTGCTAGGTCGCCACTGAAAGACTTCCTTAGCCAGGAAAGAAAAAGCTTGCTGGGTCCCCTGGAATCATATCTGGCATCCATGGGATTTCAATGCCAAGTGCCAGTCTGGGGAAAATGTCTCTGTTTTCAGTCATTTGAAGAGTCCTATATTTCCCCAGATGCAAACATCATGGATCTTCCCTGACTGACCAGCATCCAGGGTACTCTGCCATGCTTGCAATGCTATGGGGTTGTATCCCTGTCCACCATACACTCAAGTCAAAATGGGAGGAGCACCAAAATGTGGACATGCATCTTGGCCATGACCAAATCCATTTAAGGAGCCCGGTGCATCAAATCCATGCATTATTTCCTGCACATTGCCCAGTAAAACAACCCAACACAATAGAACACCCTGAACCACCTCACACACATGGATGGTAACCACCCCGACTGTAGATTTCTTAAAGCTCAACCTGATTACTCCTTGGTCAATAGCAATCCGGGGTTGCAAGGTGGCAGACAAAGATGGTTGCCTGTTTCTGCAGTGCCAGAACTATTCTTGGTGCCCATATGCTGCAGGGCTGGGGCAAGTTCAGCAAAGACCCCCAGGAACATGGCCTTCTTCATCGGTACGTCCTGGAACTGCTGCTAGTCATCCCATGCTTGCACCATTGACCAGTCCTAGCTCTTGATTCAGGTCCAGCACTGCTATTCCACTGTATGCATTTGCTCAGTGAATGCCTGTACATATTACAGCACGTCTGCTTCCTTCTGTGTCTCATCCTCAGTATGTTTGCTGCAGGTCCACAAGTACAAAAGAATTTCTTGCCCCATCTTTCAAATGGACCAGATAGTTCTGATGACTAGTGCAGCATCTGTGTTTACAGTGGCAAACAGGAAAAAAAAACACCAACAATATAACAGAGGGGTTCAAGGACATTTTGACCCTCACGTCCTCACTACTTCCTAAGAGAGTGACAATAGCCTACAATTTAATACCAACATTTCCCAAAAAGGTAATACCCGAGGCAGCGGACAGAGCATATATGCCTTTTGCTAATACAGCCTGTTGCTGCGATGGCAAGCTCCACTGGCAGAAGCAGCTGAATGTGAACACATTCTGGGGAAAGAGCTCTCTTGACAGTCTTAACAGGACATCTGCCAGTGGAAGTGCCTGTTCAGAAGCAGGCCTGAGAAGAGAACAGCCTGAGAAAGAGGCACAGATGATGTGCAAGCACCTACCTGACAAAGTTGAGCCCTGCCTGGCATAAAGGTTTTTCAAAAATGGACAACAAAAATTAGGCAAAGTCAAGTATGTGCCTAAAATAAGGATTTTTGAATCCTAACTTGGGGAAGTCACTTTTTTTAATCCCAGCCTGGGCATCCCCAGGAGCACCCGTTCCATGGCATTGCCTAAACAGACCTCGCGTGCCCTCCAGTTGGAAACAGGCACTGACTAGACCAGTATATTGTTATACATCTGGCTCTTGAAGGGTTTGTTCCCTTGAAACATTCCTCTCAGTTCACAGCACTAAATCTCAGCTCCACAGGGGCAGTGCAAGATACTCTGACTCAGCAGTGAGACTACCATAAATCCATCATAGTTACAAGCTGGAGGATTTCTCTCCTCTCCTGCATGTGAGGGAAGAAGAGAGCATGTGTATGCCTATAATAGGTCACAGTGGGAAATGCCTTATCCTCACAGCAAACTATTACGATATCACTTATTAATTAAACATTTCTATGCACATGAATAAGAATAAGTTATACACACTGTAAACTCTGCAGTGGGAACATGGGGCCCAACCTAACACTGAAGGGGGAGGAAGGCCACAGCCCTCCCTGGTGTTCTGAAATCCAATGGGAAAACCCAGGCACTGAGATGTTAGTGAGCATCCAAGAGGCATTTCAGAGCAACCTGAAAGAAAAACTTCCCCAGAGATTATTCAGTAGACACTGATGTCAGGCCTCTCCTGAATGCCCATATAAAGGAATAAGAGGTTGTAAGGCCTGCTTTGACTCCCTTGCCATGAACCCATAAGCTTCAGGAGGACTGCTGCGTTCCACCACTAGCATATACATGCAGGGAGGGAAGGACTTTTTGCTTCCTCCATTCTTGGGCAGGGGGAAAGCCGGCGGCAAATTGTGATCCACCTGCTCCCATGACAATGACAGTATATATTCTTTTAAAATAACAAGGGTACATTAGCACCTTAACATAATCCATTGTCAAATAAATATAATTAAAGGAAATCTCAAGGGCATTTACATTCATCTGCACCACAGTTTTTCAGCTGTGCGCTTAACACCATTACCTAGGCAGCAGCCCTTCAAAACAAGTTAAACAACTCAGTGCTTTCCCATGACCAGGGTTTGTGGCAAAGACAAAACAGACACCTTTACAGTATTCAGCAGTTAGTCAGGCCTTAACTCTATGGGAATGGTAGGGGGAAGTTGAGGGGGAGATGAAGTCGTGTGTTTTTATCATGAGACTTTTTCTTATTTATATTTTAGGTTAATTTTATTTGCTTTCTGAGGTTTTAGGGTGCTTATTTCATAATTTCAGACCTTTCTCCACAAACTTATTGTACTTATTACTTAATAAGAATAGTAACCAATTATATAATTATATATTCCACACATAATTACATATACTATAATATTATTATATTAATACTAATAATAAAAATTATGTGCGACTCAACTTACATTATCCCATGACTCTAGGAGCTGGGGTGCCAGGGTAAACACAAATGTAAGACTCACAATAAAATCATAGAAGCTGGCAATATGGTGTCTGTGAATGAAAGGAAGAATGGAGTGCACCATGCTTCATTTTTTTAAGTGTCAGACAAATGCAACAAACTACCTTCCATGCTTCCTGCTCTCTGCAGACTTGCTGACTGACAGAAGGGCAAGTATGAAAGTCAGCATTTTCCAAGTGTCTATGGCGCTAGTGCCTTTTCCGCCCCTGATTGTGCATGTTAACTCCTATTCCTTAGATACCGTGAAATAATATATGGCAAAAAAGGATTAACTGCTTTTTTAAATAAAAATATTTTTTCTGAAAATAGCTCTCAGGGGAACAAAACCCAACAATAAGAACAGTACATCCTCATAAACCTGTCTGTGAATTTTTTGCTATTATTTTAATTTAGTGCTGAACAAAGAAATATGCAAACTGAAACAGTTATCTCTTCCTCCAATTATTTTACTGTAGAAGAATACACTGGCATCACTTGCCTTCACTTAACTAACTTTCCTTACACGATGGCATTTGTTTAATTTAGAGGAACTTCCTGTTGGAGTTATTTTCTTTGTTACTGCTTCCTGTGCTGTTGAATTACAAGAGTTTGGCCATGTAAACTGTTATAGGTATCTAGGGCAATCAAGCCTCAGCAAGCCACAGTTCAAGACTCTTACCTCCTGGAGAATGAAACACATCCCACATATTATGGCCAAGCATATTTGCCAGATGCTATTGTTTAAAATCCTTTCTAGCAAGTAGACAACAAAAGTGGATGCAATATTCCAGTCTCATCTATTCCATACACAGGGGCAATTCCACCTCCCTCCTCCTACTTGCTATTTCCTGGTTTATAATCAGTTTTCTGCCAACCTTTACAGCCAAAGCAGTGCACAGAGAGCACTTATTCAAATACTTACCTACCATCATATCTGCATAGTTTTCAGTCACTACTTTCCAGGGTACAGTTAGTATCCTGTAAATGTGGCCTACATTCTTTGCTCGTAAATGTTAAATCCAGCATTTGAATTTATTAAATTGAACATAATTTGACTACACCAAGTATAGTGAAGAATTCAGTTTGCTGTGTGATGGTGACCTGTTCTCATTATTATTTATCTCCACCTCCATCTTACATTAATATAACAATCACATAATCAGACAGTAAAGGCAATCTTTCTCTGTGTTGAGAGATTTGTCACACAGAATAGATGAGTGTGGCCTTTTAGATGAAGGTAACATCTTTCCTTCAAACCAAACATATCATAGTGGAAACATACCTGGGATACAGAAACACCCATTGTTGCATTCAGATGATGTTTATTTAAACAGAGGCAAATCTTTGGATTATATTTTTATATATCCTACCTTACTCAATAGTAGAACAATCCTCAAGTCCACAGAAGCAGCAAACTAAATCCATTCTTAGCAACTTTTAACACTTCTAGAGACAATTGATATTCTGTTTTGTTTAAAACTATTTAGCACCTTTCTTAATAGGAAAAATTATAGTTACTCAACTATGAAAAAGCTACTTTAAAAATTATGTAAAAAATACTTAACTATATCATTTGTTTGACAGTTTCTTTGTGAAAGTCAGAACTCCAAAACTGACCCTATTTTAAGTTCCTGAAACTTGTGGAAATACTCAGTCCTCAAAATTCTTTGAGCCATGATCTGGAGCTTTTTTTCACCACCCTGAAGGTAACAAAATCATAGTGCAAGTCTTACCCAGAGCATTTGCAAATTGCTTAAAGTCACATGGTACAGCCCTGGCTGGCTGACCCTGTTTAAACAAAGGGAAGGGTCATTAGAGGCCATGTTTCCTCTGATGCATGTAAAACACAACTGCAAATGACACCAATGGGCCCTTCTTCCAAAGACTGGGTTGGGTTGACAGACAATAGTGGCAGGGTGGAGGGCTGGAATAGGACACTGGTGCTTGCACTCCTAGGACTGTTCAGAAGAGCAGACTAACTGTCAGTCTGTTAACCCCAGTCAAGAAAAGGGCAGAGGTGAATTCCTGGCTGCCTCTTGTCCTGACCCACTCTCTTCATCACCTCCTCTTTATAAACAGCAGAAACATCTGCCCTTCCAGCCATCGCCTTTCCCTTTGCTTCTGCCCCCCTGCACATTTCAGAGCTGCAGCAGGTCAGATGCCCACTGGGCTCCTAGAGTTGCAGAAGGAAGGAAGGGAATTAAATACAACTTAATATTTAAAGTAGACAATTCACTTCCTACTGTCCCAAGGCCCTCAGCTTTATTAAAAGCCCTGCTCCCCAGGCGACTAAAGTGTGAGCGTTACAACCCAGTGAGGGTTCCAAGCCATGCTCTGACCACAAGCCAAACTTCTCTCCACAGATACCTCACCACTCAGGCACTAAACAGAGACCATGCTGGGCAGGAAATGCCACTCAATGCAGCAGAGGAGAACAGAAGGAACCACCTGGCAAGCCAGCCAAGGGACATCCCCAAGGCTTCACTCTCCAGGGCTTAGGGGCTAGGGACAGGCATTACACATAAACCAGTTTAAGTGATCAGAAATTGGTTTAAATCTGTAACAGAACAGATGTTCAGTGCACATAAACCAGTTTGAGAATGGCTGAAACTGGTTTGGGATCAACCTGGTTGAACGTAGTATCAGACTTAACTAACTTGACTCAAACCAGTTTATGCAATGTCTGTCCCAGACCCCTTGCTGTTTTAAGATAAACCAGATTCCCCCAGCATCCCAGCATAGTCTCTGGACTGGGCCCCCTGTGCTCTGCAGCAGGGCTGGCCTCTCCCCTCTGCTCCCTGGCTGCAGCTTTGGCAGAGACTTGCAGGCACAGCAGGGTCTGCTGGCTTCCCCATGGCCCCCCAAACACACCTCTCAGCATTAGCTAGCTGACCACGTGCTGTAGTACATGGGACAAAGGCAGAATAAACAGATAGTTGGTAATGTGTCTCTGTTTTCTTAATGGGGTGATAAACATTCCTTGCTGGGCAATTGGGGGCGGGGAACCCCTCCCTAATCAGAGCATCCTGCAGGGGGCCTGGCCATGCCCCCCCAGCTCAGCACTATGGAAAGAAAGGGAGGGCTGCTCTAGTGCCCCCCGGCTTCTAGCCTGAGCCACTGCAGGCATGTGGCTCCATTTCTGAGATGCCTGTCTGATTATAAAACTGATTTAGTTTAGCCAGGTTAGACTAACTTACACAGATTGAATCAGTTCAGGCTCTGGGTTTTTGAATGTCTGTCCCTAGCTAGGGTTGCTGGGGAACTGGCATTGTTACTGTACCACCATGGACTGGGGGATTCCTAGAGTCCTGCAGTCTCTAACACTGCATATGAAGGTGAAAGGAGGAGATGGCTCTGTAGCCTAGGGTTTGTACTGGCTACACGCTTATCATAGTAGATCCTCATCTCATGAGGTTTGCAGCCTCTCAGTATGTTACTGCCCAAAGTGAAGGCTCTGGTTCGTTTGGAAATAGTCCCTCTCTCTCACTTAACCACAAAAAGCCCTGCACCCAGACAACTTCCTTATTACAGGATTGACACAAGTTGTGACTCACCATCTTACTACAGTGGAGGCCACAGTGTATGTTTGACTGTGGGTAACCAGACTGCAAGTGTCAGGAGTTTGCAGTCTGATTCACTCAGCTGGAAGATAATTGGGAAGCAGACATCCCTCCGTGCACACCATTGCTGTCTATCTGGTTGGTGCAGCAGTGTGACATGGGCATATTCCTCCCAAATAATGGCCTTGAGCTAGCCAAGACTTTATTAGAGAGAAGAGAAGAAGTACGTGCAACTAGTGCCTCCTCTGAGTCTGCAGGGGCACCCACAGAAGCTGGTGGCAGTGACAGGGACACAGCTCACGAACACCTCCAGACACCGGCAGTATGGACAGAGCTTGTGAACACCTGCAGATAGCAGTGGCGGGGACAGAGCTCTCAAGCACCCCCAAATGCTGGCATCGGCAGTGGGCATAGAGCTTATGAGCACCTGCAGATGCTAACGGCAGGGACGGAGATTGTGAGCACCCGCAGGCACTGGCAGTGGCGGCAGGGATAGCCCTGTAAGGGGAGGGCACGTGGTGGGGGGAAGAGCACGTGCACCCCCTACACGTTGCCTATGCCAAAAAGTCAGAGAGAGGGATTGGCTTGGAGGCAAGTGTCTGATGTGGAGCAAGGGCACACAGGTTGCTGCAGAGGGCACCACCTGTGTGAGAAAGGATCTGTCCCTGGGATACAGGGAGGGGTATCGAGAAGGAGCAACTTAAGTGATGCTACTAAACAGACAAAAATGCTCCAGATCCTCCCTTCACTGCCGCACATGGCAGAGTTGGTCAGGGAAGTAGAGAGAGAGGGAAGAAGAGGATCTGGTTTTGCTTTGGGGTTGGAGCTTATGACTAAAAGCAGTGAACCAAGGAGTGGAAAAAGCAGATAAAATAGCCATTTTATGGGAAAACCGTCTCCCTCTCAACAAATGTTTCTACCTGGCCTGGGGCAGAACACAAATAGGATCTGTGTTTGCCAAGGAAAGATGAGCTGTTTAATAACGTCTAAGCTTGTACCTGCCTTAGCTCAGGGTGAGAAGGGATGTTTACCTGCATAGCTGAAGAACAAGAGCAGGGACTCATTACTTACCAGTCCAGATGTGCCACAGGGGCCAGAGTGGAATTCAAGCAACCCCACTTTTCCTAAGCACATATTTGCATTATACAGCTGAGAGCCTCAGGTCTTCAGACAGGGACTGCTGGGGAGAATCGCAGCTCGGAGAGGGCATCCAATGAATCCCATCAAGTGAGGAACTCTAAATGCCTCATGAGTGCTATTTCCACCACCCTGGAACATCTGTGAAGTAGATCACACACTGAAGGCCAAATCCCACTCCATCTATTAGGCACCTAAGTGGATGTAAGCACCTAAGTATGTTCCTGTTCTTCCCCAAGTCCCTGAAAGTCCATTAATTCATCTGTTTTTCAACATGCTGTCATCTTAGCCTTGTAACGGAACC
Source organism: Alligator sinensis (assembly GCF_000455745.1). NCBI lineage: Eukaryota > Metazoa > Chordata > Crocodylia > Alligatoridae > Alligator > Alligator sinensis. Next base: position 687,925 of record NW_005842017.1, read on the forward strand.
GCAAAAAGCAGTGAGGAGGAGGACCCACCCAGCTTTTATAACAACAGGTTTTTAAGGACACAAGCAGAGCCAAGTAAGATTGCAGTTGGATGGGTAAGTCCATGGAGGGAAACTCGTTTGTGGAGTAGGTCTTGGGTGAGATTTGGATAGCTCGTATCTAGTGGGATGGGTGTACAATTGGAAGCCGATCTCCATGCAATCAGAAAGTGAAGCTTTCACAATTACATGCAAGGGGCTTTTTGTCCTAACATACGGTATGAAGTGGAAGCCACAAAAGAATTATAGGTTTTAAAAATGCATGCTGTGAGTGGTTCTTACAGCAGAAACACCTAGAAAGTGTTCATAGACCCATTCAGATTCACGCTGGAGAATAAAATGGGATTGCTACATCCACAGCCACATCCTCCTGTGGCTCTGCAGACTAAAGAAGCCAAAATGCTTGTGTGGAATAAAGCGAGAGACGCATCAGACTGACTTGGCTCCTTCTGGAAGGGCCCCACTGCCAAGTTCAGCTCTGATGCTGACGTTTCTCAGACTTCGGAGCTTTTAGTCTAGGGCCCACCTCTAACAGGAAATAGGAGGGAGAATGAAAATGTTTGATTTCTCTTCATCTTTCTCCTGCTTTTTAAAATTCTTGATGACTCAGTAAATTTCCATGACAGAGCAGGATGGGTTTCTATTCCATCTTGTATCTAATGTTGCCGAATGGTATCTTGTACCTCAAAGTACATGGGCCAGTCCTGGAATCAGCACGATCCTCTGTAACTGCTAGGCCGCAGTGTAGATGCTTTGCAGAGCCTACAGTCTCTTGTTTGTCTGAATGCTTGCCCACCCTCCACCTGCTTTCCCTGAGCCAGTCAAGATCATGGGACTTTTCCATTATGTTATAACCTGTCCACTTTGACATGAATGTGAGGAAGCCACTAGATACCTCCTTGTTTGACAAAACGTTGTCTTGAAACACAGAATTTTGCTTCTGGGCATGCACTGAGCCATCCCAGCCCCAGTGACAAAACACTTAAATTGGATCAGGACCCAGTGACTAGGCAGAAGAATCCCTTGTGTATAGATCACAAATGTACGATAGCAAAATCCAGGACATAGTTGAAGAAGCTCCTCAGGCCTCAGGGACTACAATAACCCATGCCAGGGGTGCTCAATCTTTTGGCCAGATGAGGGGTGCAGGGCTGGTCCACGAGCTGGACTGATGACCCACATATGGGGATTGGGCTCTCAGGACCCCAAGCCACCTATGTGCAGTGCCATGTATAGGGACCAGGCTCCACGTGCAGAGCCACAGCCTGTGGGGCTCTTCATGGATTGAATGACATTGCACTGAGGGATCTTGCACGTGGGCCAGGAGTTGAGCCCCCCTGGTCTACACCACTTCTGACCTCCAGTTTTTGTGGCCATCTTGGCAAGGTGCTCAGAGCAGGCTCTAAGTATATTCACCCTGTAAAGTGAGGGACCCAGATTCAATTTCTTACTCAGCCTAAGTGGGTTCAAACCCCACAGCTGACACCACTCACTTATGGGCCCTAACCAGGAAGCTATGGGCATGGCTGGGGTGCAGGAGCTCCTCCTTGACCTCTCCTGTTGAAGCTGGGCCTCTATGCTAAAAGGAGTACAAGCATAATTGGGTCAGAAAGACAGCACAAGAGGGAGTGTGACTGTAGCCTACTGGTTAGGCAACTTAGTTGGAAGGGGAGTCCTGGGTCCAGTTCCTGTTGCCAGGCCAGTTTCTGTCTTTTCTCCAGATTTGAATATAAAATATATAAACAGTCCAATACCAAGGGACCAGCACTGCTAACCAAGGTTCATGTCTCCCAGCAAATGAAGGAAGCTAGACCAGAAGTGCTCATGGGGAAAAAAAAGCACGCAGAAAAGCCACCTTCTGTGGTGTTTGCTGGGGAGAGGCAGGGGAGAAAAAAATGTCCTATAACATTCGCAGACTCCATTTCCCAATAACAATGGCTCACCTTTAAAATCACAGACAGAAGAACTGGGATCCAGGCCAGAGGCTGTAGGAAGGTTGTTGCTACTTGGATGTCCCTGCGTTACACTCCGTGAGGTAGGACTCTGAGGGCGATTTCCCAACCCTACTCCCAGCCCTGTATGTAACAGGTCCTAAGCCTGCAGGGCCATGGATCCATCGGCTTGGCCACTGCAGCATACTGCGCTCTAATGTGCCCTGCTTGCCAGGGCACATGCTGCAGCGTTCTCACCTCCAAATGAGTTCTGATCCCACGCTTTCTGAAGGCAATAAAGTCTGAGGAAGTACCCTGACTTCCCCAAGCCCTGTGGAAAAATCGACCTGCAAGCAGCAGGAGCTAGAAGAATCCCTCTGTGGCTTGTATACTGAGTGAATCTGCTTGACGATAAATAAGGAGCATTGAGGTGTCATTTTTAGTCTCTTTCCTAATCATGCTTTCATTTGGGCACTCCACGTGTGGTAGCAAGTATCCCAGTGGCAGTGAGACAAGGACAAGAGATGACTAGGATATTCAGCCCTTCTTCAGGGAAGCAGTTCCAGTTCACTAAAGTCTTCATGATCAAAACAAATTACCTTTCCAGAATAAGAAGCATGGAACTTGTGCACCCTGGAGATCGTGCTCTGTGCCTTCATTACTTAGCTGCTGCTTGCTATGTCTGTAGCTGCCAGTCTGGGTTTCCACACTAGCCTCCATTGGTGTTTCCTTTTTTGAGGGTTAGAAGCTATTTTTTCCCTGCTGCTCTCTTTAAAACAGCAGTGTGAATGCTTTTATCATCCTGAGAACATGCCAACTTGCAAGGGGTGACTCCTTGTGTCAGATACCCGTTTCCTGGCAGATTTTATGCTCTTTGCTCAAATGCAGTGGTAAAGCCGGGATGCGGGGAGAGAGGGGGGATGTGAACAAAGGGGCAGTGATTGGAAATCACAATTAGATATAAAGCTATTAGGTGTGCAGCTCCTGCTCCCTATGCAGGAAGAGCAAATGTTTCAAGCTCAGGCTTCCCAATCAGAGGCAGCTTTGTACCCGGGGCAGCACTGCTGGTTGCTGTGATGCCAGGTATGAGGGCACATTCAATCATCACCGCGATGGCAGCTATTTGGTGCCCACTCCTGCCCTCCCTGCAAAGGCAGCACACAGGTCTCCTGCAAAATAACTCCCCTTCCCCTCCCCGCCCCCCCATGCCCAGTTATACTACTGTCTCAAAAAAAGATACAGTACATACCTCAGGCATTAATTCAGCCTCATCTTGAGGTTGTGCCTACACAGAAAACAGCCAGTGAAAATCCTGGTAGCCACCAGAGCCCATTCCTAGGGTCCTCAGGGGACTTACTGGCTCATGCTGTGACATTTTCATGGCTAACACTACCCATGCTATGTCCCAATAGAAGCCACATACTTTAAGTGGCCAAGTGTCCTCTCAATAGAAGATGTTAAGGAAGCCAGAAGAAAAAAAAAAAAAAAAATCAATCCATTGTCACTTGGGTAAATACTAAAATGTAGAAGGGAAGGCCTAAATTTAAGCCCAGCTTTGGCCATTCTGACTATACGTCAATCCCAGAAACTCAAGCCTAGTCCATAAACTATGCCCAGTGACTTATGGCAAAGGTGCCTGAAAAGTGCTTTGCCCCCTCAGTGGAAAGGGGTGATGGTGCACATGCCTTCCCTCCCTACAGCTGGCAAACACACTGCTACAGAGACACCTCTAAGCAGCTGCACTGGGCTTTGCTCAGCCTTAGCTCTCTTCCACTTCATTATCCAGGTAATTAGGCAGCCACCACTGGAGCACCCAAGCACTTCACAGAGGCCACTGAATTTCTCCTCACACTCCCTGAGACACTGGGAAGTCACGTGACGCTCGCTTCACAGATGGAGAAAGTGGGCCACAGATTACAAACTGTGGGCAAAGTGCAGGAAGTCCGCTGCGGAGCCCAGAACACGGCTCAGCTCTCCAGTTGTCACACACCCATCCGTGGGGTATCCCCGGGGCCCAACGCTTATCCCTGCTCTTTCACTGCTATGACAAAATCTGCCATATTTTGGCTGTCCATCCTACAATAGCCCTTTCTGCCCTGCATTGGCGAGTGGCAATTGTTCTTGCTTTAGTAATACAATTAGCTAGTGCTACTAACCATTTCCACCTTCCTTCTGTTCCTTTGACATGTAAAACAGCTCTTAAGTAGGGGCCTGGCTGTAATTTTTGATTAAGATATGACTCTCTATAGCATATATAACATAATCCATACAGTAATAAGAATGCAGTCAATTAATATAACTTGTTATTGGCTTTCAAAGAGACCACACTGAAGGTTAATTAAACCAACCTAGGGACAAATATCTGTGTATGAGACACTCTGAACCCCCAAACAATTCCTGCTTTTGGCATGGGTTTCCCAGCCTGGGGCCGGAACTGCAAGCTTAGCCTTCTGGCTCGGTGGCTGGAAGATTTCCAGAAGTATAAATGACACGGAGGTGCCCGGCTGACGCTTGACAGCCAAGGTGAGCTGTGCACTTAACCCTTTTGATAACCCTGAGGTGTCTAATTGCTGTTTGCACCTTTAAAAATCTTCCCCCTTCAGGCCTTCCCTGCCCAGTGGGCCTCAGCTCCAAGCACAGGGCTATTGCTGAAACACTCCTGGCTTTTTTTTTATCCACATCTCACTTTTCATCACAAAAATGCAGCAGAAAATGACTGCCCCCAGCAGCTTGTGGCAACCTAGCTACATCTCAGCACCATCTCTTGCATCCCCTCTGTCTGGTACATGAACAACATGGTGCTGCTAGATCCCTGGCCTGCCCAAGCCACTTGACTTTAACCAGCTCTTCCGCTGATCTGAGAGATTTGGGAATAATCGCCCTAGCACTTTGTTTAGGTGTGATGATTTAAGAAACGTGCATTCAACTTGACATTACTTGGAATCGCATATGACCACGAGGCTAATCAGCTGATAGAAACTATAGGGATTTACACATTTTTAGGCTTGTGTGATATCTGTGGAGCAGAGATTAGCAGATGCTGTCAGGGACTATATGTAGACAATCTCCATTAGCAGAGCTGAGAATAAACATTCCCAAATCTGATGGTAGAAAAACGCCTTCTTGTCCCTCTCTTTAAAGAACCCGTTATCCCGGGATGGCTCTGGACTGACAGCACGTCTGGGCTCCGGCCGCAGAGCAGACACCACAGGGCTGACTTCTACAGCCTTGACCCTTCCCAGGCTGCAGAACTCAGCTGAAGCAGCTGTGAGAGGACACTGACCCTCTGTGCTCTCATGGGAAAATTTGGGACGCATGCCATTTAAGATCCTGGCTTTTGCAGACGAGAGTTTTGAAGGCCCAAAAGGCAGTTAGGCCATTGGCAGTGAATGGGAGGTAACTGCTACAAGTCTTTGAGAATTGCTGCATTCCCTTAAACAGCCTTGTGGTAAAACCACAAAGGTCCCTGTCTGCTCAGACTTTGGAAGCCACAGTGGTGAACAGACAAGGCCTGTCCAGTCTGCTCATTGCAAACAAGTGCCTTTCTGTTTCATCCTAGCAAACTAACAGTTGTACAAGCACAGGGAACGATGCACAACATGCAGTGGAAAGGGTGATGGTTGCAGACAAGTAGAGAACAATGGGTTACAGTCCCACTGCATCCTTCCTGCTCGAGTGCAGCGGGGCTGGACCCGAAGATCTCGTGAGGTCCCTTCCAGCCCCCTGAATCTATTCTAAAGCAGAGCTAGATGAACAGCATCAGGGGCTCGGAAATACAAGAAGTGGCTTACACTCCCTGACCTGCGTGCCTGCCTACACAGCAGGACTGAGGCCCAATCCTGAGGCATGAGGCATAGCACATACAACTTTACTTACCCACCAGACAAGGGAGGCAGCAATCCGGCTGAAGGATGGATCCTGCCTGTTTGAGGCAGGAAGGAAGAGAGGCAGGTAGGCCATATGCAGCAATTTGCTCAGAAGAGAGCTGCTTCCTATCCTCAGCAGACACAGTATTGCAGACAGACCCCCTTTTAGTACTGCTTGAAGCCTGACAGCAAAATGTAATCTGCACTTGCCAGACTGGACCCTGCACAGAAAGGAGGAGCCAGCCCAAGGAAGCCACTTAGCTTATTGCTGCTCAAGCAACTACAACCAACCAGACTAGGGTTGTCTCATTTCATCCTTTCTGCTTGGATTGAGTTTTCTTAGGGAACGTTCCCAGTTTCAAGGGCACTCTTCCATGCCTCTCATGCGGAAGGCAGCATGTGTGGCAGCATGAGCAGAGTGTTGCTGTGCTGCAGCCTTATCATCATATATGTACTGACATATCATGACAATGCAGGGAGGCAAGGGCATGGTGGTGCAACATCTCTCCTGACCTGAAAGGACTCCAGAGCTCCTCAGTTTTCCTGCAGGCTGACAGATTACATGAGCAGGCTGCCTAAAGTAGGACCAAAGCCCAATTCAAAAAAGTAACTAAGTGCTACATTAATGTTCAAACACCCACTCACTTCTACTCTTCCCCTCCCCATGCATCCACATTCACTTGGCTGTATCTTCTCTCTTCCAGAGACTGTCTTCATCACTGAGGACCTGATTTAGACATTCAAGACCATGCCGAGGGCTCCAGGTCCCAGAAGTCATGTGATTACATTGACACAGAATAAGTTTCTAGCCCTTGCTGTCATAAAGGTCAATACAAATGCAGCACAACTAGCATGGAGAAGGCTGCCTGAGTCCACAGGTAGTTTCACTCAAACAGTAATGGACCATTTCCCCTGCGTGTCACTGCTCTAGGCAGGTCCCTCATCCCTTCCACTGTAAGGGGCAAAAAAGATGACAATACACGGGAAAACACTGGGGTGTGTGTAGCTCTCTGCATGTTTTGGTTCTGGTCCTACCTTGGTGCTAATGCCTCCATCCATGCTGTGTGCTGTTCTTGTCCAGTTCCTTTCTCATTTCAGATGCCAATCCTGACTCTCATGCCTATAGCTCAGCAGACAGGCCTGTGGGGAACCACAGCTTGGCTTTGTGCATTTTCTGTTTTCAAAGCTATTTCACTAGATGCCAACCACAGAAAGCAGCTGTTCACGTGGGATCAGCTCACCCCCTTCAGCAGAACACAGAAGGGAGAAGAAAGCAAAAGAAATAGAACAGCACCGCTACCCGCCTTGTCCACACCCGGAAACTCCCATGGCTTGGTCTCATGCATCCATTGTTTATGCATATACACACAGCACAGATAAACTGGGGGGAAAACTGCCATCTAAAACACAGGGCAGGGGCCATTCATAAGCATGAAGAAGGGAGCTCTGTGGTTGGGAAGAACCCTCTTTTTTGGCTCCCCAAACTAAAAAAGAAATTTTCAGAGGGTGACAGGGGCAACACAAGGCATCTGGAAACACACAGAACAGGGCCTGCTCCATTAACGTATTAGCTCCATCTGTCTCTCTCCTTTTGAGTACACAGAAATCTAGATTTCCCCACAAGAACTGATCTGACTGGCAAGGTAGGACCTGCTCTCGAGGGTCACATACCACACAGCTCCCCCCTGGGAGAAGAGGAGTGGCAGAGGGCCACAGCTCAAAGAAAATGCTAGTCCTATATGACCACGTGACCCTGCTTCTCCCTCACACTACACCCTCAATAGTCATGAGCAGCAGAGCCATGACAAATTGCAGCACAGCACTTCAAAGCTAAGTCTCATTTTGCTATAAGCAAGCAGCCAAGTTGTGCAGCAATGCAAGAGTACCGCACGGGGGATGCACTCCAGCATCAGCTCAGCAGGCCCCTCCTCTACCCATGTTAGCAGCTGGTGACAGCAAGGACAGAGGGGTAAAACCTAAAATGACCTAAAATTAATTATTGACAGCGGGCAAGAATGAGAAAGTGCGAGCAAGAGAGAGCAGGTCTGGTATGGCTTTATGTTCCTCCACCTATTGGAAAGAAGCAAAGCCATTAAGCACCAGAGTCATGGAGGTCTCAACAGGCATGACTTTCAAGGTTTTCCTGGAGCCCAGGAGTATACTGAGGCCACCCACAAGCAAAGCGCAATTCCCATACAGGTTGCCTCAAAATACCTCATTGCTGGCAGTTAGTACAGCACCAGAGTGTGCAGAAAGCACAATCCAAACATCACTCATTCCACAGCATTAGGGGAGAGGAATCAGACATCTTACTAAAGCACAAAGAGTGCTAATGAATCTTCTCCTAATGTGAAAATAAAAACTCAGCAATATTGCCGGGTGATGAGATTTCTGGAACAGGGCCAGGGCTCCAGGCAGAGTCAGGGAGGATGAGAGAGTCTGCGCTGACAGACCTATCGATCAGATGGGTGGGTATTGCTACGGTTTTAACAGCGAGCAGCGTTAATGATTAAATTCAGTGCTCTCCAAGGTGATGGGAGGTCAAAGATTTTAGAATTCCTTTCATTAAAGCCACTGCCAGTATAAAGTAAGAGGGAAAGGTAGAATTATAGCCAGAGCAATAATGACATGCATAATTAAAGTTGCCTGCTATTACAGACCCCTCATTTCAGTTGACTTTAACTTTGATAAATGGTTTAGGCTGAAATTCTTCAAGCTTGTCTGGGCCTTAGCTCGATATATTTTTTTTTCTTTTTTTTTTTTTTTCAGGAAGGTTTCCAACACTCTGACAATGAGGCTAAATACACTGGTAGGTTTGCTAGCGTATGACACAGTGGACTGTTTCCAATTGTGGTGCAGGGGCTTTGAGTAAGACCATGACACTTGAAGGCACGGAAGTCCTAAGGACAGGGAAGTGCCTCTTGTCTGTGAAAAAGGGAGCAAAAATCAGCATTGTTACAGGCTCTCTTTCCTCCTCTTGTTTCTAGGGTCTCCATTTCCTTCTCAACAAGCTGCTGAAAAAAAAATATAAGAAAAAGTTTGAAGAGCCCAACTCTTCCACAGCCTGGAAAAGGGAACATCGCCTCCACGGTGCAAGAAGGGAACTGGGCTGGGAGCCCCTGCCCCTTCCCTTTACCCTTTCACTAGAAGGAGAAAAGGGGAACATCTAAAGAAAGAGGCAGCCAGTTCAAACACAGATGATCTCTCTCCCTCCTTCTCTCTCAGAGAACATATGCTGGAGTGTCTACCTCTTCAAATCAGAGTCCTTGACTGTAGGGCTCAGCTGCATTGAGCTGGCAGGTAGAAAGGCAGGCAGTCTCCTTAGGACAAAGCTACATACATAAAAAATAGGGTCAGCACTCCACAAAGAAAAAAAATGTGCACAACTCATGACGGCTGTGCAGTCTTGCTGTCATGAGGAAATGTCACCTGTGCAGGACACAGCTGAGGAGAAAGGATCATGAGTCCTATCCAGGCCTCTCAAGTGCAAACGAATTCTGTAGGACCTTCCACAGGGCAACAGAAGCCAGTTGCTCCACCTGGTCCACCTTGAGAGAGATGGTGGAGCCCTATATGATTGGGCTTAAAGGGCCTGAATTCTTCCTGGAAAGAGATGCCCAAAGGACAATGAAGGAGGGTGCATCTCCCCCATAACCCCACCACCTGTGGAGTCCCATTCTGGTCCTGTCCAACATCTACAAGCAGCAACAGGGAGAACTAGCCAGATGACAACCTCCACTGCCAGCAGTGTGCAGGTGACAACACTGCCTGTCCTTCACAGCACACAACTACTCCACCACTACCCACAGGCAGCGGGACGCTGGGGCTTGGGGGGCTGAGACCCCTCAAACTAATTTTGCAGCAGTGGATGACAGCAGCAGCACCATGGCGCTGCTCAGTGTGCAGTCATGCCAGCACCCCACGCATGCTCAGCTCTATGCAGCTGAGAAAGAAGAGGCTAACCACGTATGTGTTGCACCACACAGAGCACAATGGGAGTTGTAGCTCTCATGCTGATGCATGCACTAGCCTCCCCAAATAATATTGTCTCCCTCCGTCTATGCCACTACCACCAATGCCAAGGTGGGGCTTGGAATAGATCTGCTCTAGAATAAACAGCTGAACTGGATCAAGACAGGCTATGGGGTTGTGCAAAGGAAAGCATTTTGAAGAGCTTGCCGCGCACATACAATTGGGTCAGTTCAGTTCACATTTTAGTAGTATACCTGTTCCTTAAAGTTTAATCCATCACCTAGCAGCCCATCCCCTCCTAATAGGCAGCAAGGGATGTCTCTGTTATACATGCCTTCATTGTCTGTCTACACTGCACAATGCTTATGTATGAGATTCTCCCAGCTTCAGATAAAATATTTTGTCAAGCTGAAAGTCTTGCTCTTCTCCTTGAAAGGACTCAGTAGCTGGGTCCAATGCACCTAGGGAGCCCAGAGTTTCAGACAAGAATTGTATTAAACAGATACATTCCTTTAGCACAAAGACACCCTCTACAACACAGGCCAACTTTCTCAGGGGTTGGTCTGCAACTGACTGTTCTCTGTCTAACTGTGGTTTAGGAAATATGGGCTGTAAAGTACTTGCATATTAGCATTAGCCCCTCTGAAGCACACAACGTTTCTCATGAATAGAAGTGCCTCAGTGCTGAATTATCGGATATATACCACAGAAACCTTATTATTCAGAAAAGTATTGTGGTCTACCCTGGAAAATGTCATTGCCTCATTTTAGAGCTGAGAAACCTGAGGCTGCATGTGGCCTCTTCAAATAGAGCAGAGAATAGAGCCCTTGTTTGTAATAACAGTCATGTTTCACCCACTCACCCACCCTGCCCTTCATGTGCCCTGACCTCGACCCACATGCCCCTTCTTCAGCCAGAAACAACATTCCCTTTATTCCTTCTATGGCATCAACTCTTCTGTCTTCTAAGAGGAAGTTATTTTAATAATGGTCACTTTTGCTGCTGTAATTGAAGTTGAAGCTGGCCCCTGCTTCTTCCCCCCACTCCCTTTTGCATTTAAATGAGTAAAAGTAGGTGTGCTGGGAGAAATGGGGGCTTGTTTGGTCTTAAACCAGGGCTGTCCAACTGGCAGCCCATTAGGGGTTAAACCTGCAGCCTCCAGACCGTCTTCCCCAACTGCATTTCCCTCATTGCTCCAGCTGCTGTTGTAGCCAGTCTTCAGGCTTCCCAACCCTCCTTTCTCTAGCTTTTATTTCCTGCTCCCACCCCAGGGAGCAGGCTAGGGCAGAGACACAACTTGATGCAGTGTCAGAGGAACCCAAAGCCAAGGAGGTGAAGGGAGGGCAGGAGGGAACCCATCTGCCTGCACAGTGGTGGGGAGCTTGTAGGCAGGGATGTGAAGGGGGTATTTGGCCCTCACTGGTGCAGCCCCCATAGTTAAGAAGTTGGACAGCATCACCTTAAAGGAAAAGAAAGAGAGCTTCTTCCTAGGACCTTCTTTTACTTCTGGCATCTGGCACACCACGTGGTTTGATCAGCCCATCAGGACTGACAAGCATGGGTGCATCCAGCTGTTTAAGGCATTGCTCTTAATCATCTCTCAGGATGGGCTAGCAGCAGCATCACGAGTGGATTCATCGTGACCAGGGATCCTGCTTTGCTGTGTTTAAAACAAATCTCAAATTCTCTGATTAAAACCCCCAAAATCTGTGTTTCCATGATTAAAATGAAATACCACTATATGTATAGGTATTAGTGGAACACAATGTTTTATTGATATATTTACAATTTTAAAGCAAATCTGTAAGCCTACTGTACGGGCCGGGAGTGATCCGGGCCCTTTTTCGCGCTGCGCGGGCTGTGGCCAGCAGCCCGGGCACGCTGGGTGGGAGAAAACAGGCGACACGCTAGAATTAGTCACGGACACGTAATGGTTGATTTAAGATTATTTACTTACACCAAAGATGGTCGCGGTGCAGGCAGGAAAACTTGCTTGAGTTGCAGTTACAGATAGAAAAGATGAGAGGTGGACTAGAGTTCCTTCCTGTGAACACTCTTCTAGCCCGTCCGGTTGGAGGCTCTGAACCGCGAGCCCGTCGCGCCAACCGAAGAAAGTACTCGAAGAAAAGAGACTCACACGAAGTTTGCTAGGCTCCGTGGAACTTGTGCACGCAGGGAGAGGGATACGTCGAGGATTGCGAACAGCGACGGGGAGAGGCTAGAGGCTGATCAGACCCCTGTTGCCTTCTTGATATTCACGCTGGGTCCAATAGGCTCCGCAGCGCTTAGAGATCTTCACGAGACGTGAAGCCTCCTCCTCCTGGTGTTCGTGAAGTCCTCCAACTTGGGCGGAAACCACTCAAGCCTTTTATATGGCTAGCAAGCCAATCGCTAGCCGCCACGTGCGAATAATTTAGCTACAAATTGGCGGGAAAATAATTCAGTGGTGCCAAAGCACACACAAAACAAAATCACACCTTTGGGTTGTGACACCTACCAGTGCCTCAATAATTATAATAAAATAAATTCTAAATACCTTCTAAATTTTGGCATTTGATTTTGGTTTTTTTAATCATAGAAAATCAGAGCTCCCCCTGTCCCCTTTGCTCACCAGGACACGAGTCCAGCTCCAACTGTATCCCCACTGCTTTGTGGTACTGAGCAGCCCCAATATGCTGCTGTGGCCCCTCACTCCCAAGCCATGGCCCCACTAGACCTGCTGATGCCCCTCACTCCTCACCCGCAACCCCAGCCTACCCCCTATTTGCTCTCTCCAGGCAGCACCTCCCCCTGCACCAGGACACAGGTCCAACTGCAGCTGTCTACCCCATTTGCTTTGTGGTATTGAGCAGCCCTGACATGCCAGTGCTCTTCCCCTGCCCTGGCTGGTGCCCTTCACTCCCAAGCTACAGCCCTCCAGCCCTGCCAGTGCCCCTCGCTCCTGCCCTGCAGCCCCTGTCCACCCCACAGTCGCTCCCTCCCAGCACCAGGACACGGGTGCAGCTGCAACTGTTATCCGTTTCCCCGTCCTGCCCTTCTGCTTTGTGGCTCCGAGCAGTGCCAGCCCCTGCTGTTCCACTCCCTGCATCTGTGCCCAGGCTCCAGCAGTGCCCATGCCCTTCCTGGGAAGCCCTTGACTGGGGCTCAGGGACTGGGCTGGGCCTGCCTCAGGCTGAACAAGTCTCCTGCTCTAGGACAGCCTCCCCCTGCACAGGCTGCTTCGGGGGGGGGGGGGGGGGCGAC
>NW_005842017.1:701095-701738 GCF_000455745.1 Alligator sinensis
CCCCCCACTGCCACCCCCAGCCCATCCCCCCCCGCCCCCCCCGGACCCATGAACCCCCATCACACTGCCCTGAGTGGTTCCCGGGACCAAGAGCCCCTGCAGGCCAGGGCTGCGTGTCCCAGCACCAGTGCAGGGCCTGGGTGCAGTGCAGTTGCTGCCTGTGTGGCTGCAGCTCCCATGGGCAGGTCCTGTCCTGTTCGGTGGCTGGGCAGGCAGGGGCCACACTCCACCCACAGCTGGCGAGGCTGGCAGGGCCCCATGTCGGGCAGGGCAGCATGCATGTTGCTTCCCCCTTGTGCTCCACCTCACGCCCCCAGCACTAGTCCTGGCAGAGCTGCTAGCAGCCACCACAACCAAAGGCTGGCAGGACCTGGTGCAGCAAGCAGCAGGGCAGCAGCTGCCAGCGCAAAGGACAGGCAATGCTCACCCCAGTACCCCCAGCCCCCAACCCTGCCCCAAGGGCACCAAGCGGCCAGGTAAGAGACCCTGCCCACCTGTCCCTACACAGGGCAGGGCTGCGTCCCAGCACAGGAATGCTGCCTGCAGTGTCCTGAGAATGCCCAGGTTCCCCTGCAATGTCCTGAGTGCCTACGGACTCCTCCCCACTTCTCCAGCCCACACCCACACAACCCCTACCTTGTCG
>NW_005842017.1:701769-716165 GCF_000455745.1 Alligator sinensis
CAAAAGCTGTGCTTACCGCAAACACTGCAGGATGGAAAGCGAGTCTGGGTCAGCCCTGGCTGACAGAATCTCAGGCCCCATCTCTGCTGGACAGGGCTTAGGGTTTCCCACCCTTTTTCAAGCAGGTCTTGCAGGAGGTAACTCTGCCAACCTGCAGAGAGCTGCTTGCAAAAGGGGAAAATCCATGTTTTTTCCATGGGAAACTGAAAACCTGGATCCCTGATCATGACTAAATCTGCCAGTTGCCTTCTTGTCAAACACAAGTCAAAAGGAGAAACAAGAAAATGGAAGTGACATCCTCAGGAACAGAAGTGAAAGGAGTAGAAACCCAAGGCTCATAGCCCAGGTGTTCAGGAGCTAAATGGCCCTGCTGTTCAAGACAAAGTGGTCATCCAAGTTTCTCATTCTAGCCTGGACATCTCTCAAGATCAAGGCTGTGAAGGCCCAGAGGGATCCCAGGGCCCCAGTTCTTTTCCTTCTGGGGGTAGGGAGGGGGAAGAAGTGAACAGGTAGCACTGAAGGAACAGTAAGTCTCTTAAACTGGCCCCTCCTAGAGTTGTGCAGTATTACCTCCCCGTATTTCCCCACCTCCCTCCCCACTGAAACAAAACAGGATGCCCAGGAAGGGGAGGCCATCTCCTCCCATTATCACAACCCAACCTAAAGTAGAACATGCTTCCAGTGAGTTCACCTGAACATTTCCTTCTAGCTCCCTGTGCTCAACACCATGTCAACCTATAATGTCATTAGAAGCTTTGAAGACTCAAGTCATGCTCTTTGAATTAAATGATCCAATTTTACCTATTTTAACATTTAGGTATTCCATTAACAATTCTGACACAGATACTGTAGACGTGTACCAAATCTTCTATCCACACAAGACAGAAAATGAGGAAAGGAAAATAAGCATAGAAATCAAAGTTCCGTTTTCAGAAACTGTACAAACTCAGTCACCCCACATTTGTCAGCTGTGGATCTAACCTCAACTAAGTGAAAAATTTGACCTTGGTAGACATAGCTTCCTAGTTATCTGCTGGAAAGCCCCAGCACTTCAAAGAATTCTAGTATTGACCTCCATTCTCCTTGGCTGCCAATTAATATAGCTAAATATGGTAGCAATGAGAAATCAGAAGAGCCCTTTTATATATAGAGGCTATTTGCCATCTTTTCTTTATCTCCATTGAACAAGAATGGTTCATGCTCAGTGTGTCCTACGATAGCATCTTAGCAGTGCTTCCCAAATGACAGGCCAGTCCAAGGGTGCAGGACAGACCTGAAAGAATTAGCATTGCCATACAAGTGACCTCAAATGTCTGAAAGACAAGTTCTCTAGCTTGTTTAGAGCCTGATTTACAATGCTTTCACGCTGGTCCTACCTTGGAGCATTAATTTTAACAGTATAAGATGGGCTTAGGGTCCACTTTAAAAAAAAAACACAAAAAATATGCTCTCTTCTTTGCATTTGGACACAGTGATGAGCATTACTTTATACTTACACCAGTATTTGCCAAAACAGAACCCAGATAGACAAACTCAGTAAGAAAAATGTCACGGGAGTTTATTTTAAAGATTATTTTTATACAAATAGTACCTCTTTGAGCAGTGTTGACCCTTATACAAATCTACAGCAGTTTTCTGCTCTTTAATCCATATGGGGCAGAGCATAATGGTACGGAAGGCGTTTCAGATCATCATGGCAGAATACTGGAGGATTTCTATAAAGGCTTGTCATAACAGGAGGCAAAGGAAAGCAGGTATACCTCCACTAAGCAACAGAAACAACAATCATTTAAGAAGCGTGCTTTCAAGAAGGAAAGAAAAGGTATTGGGACCCACTGCTGCAAGTCTGATCCGTACACAAACATGCCACAGAGCACTCTGCCCTCTGTGGGATACTTTAGAAGGAGCAGCTGCCAGTGTCTGGAGATGATCACATTACTTCTGTGGGCAGAAAACAGGGCCACTGAATTTAATAACCTGCTGGACTGTCTCCAAGGAGTGTACAGGCCAGGAGAGGCTTGCTCAGTTTCAGGGACTCTTTGGCTATTGCCACTCTGTTTGTTCCATCCCCCGTGAAGTCTTAGAGGGGGCTTCCCTCCTCCTGCTTCATCCTCTTGGATAGATGTTCACTGATGGCCAGCAAGGGGTTAGCTTTGTACAAGGGGTTTGTGATGACCTCATGAAACCGGGCCATCTCCTCCTCTCTGAAAAAAACAAAACAATGGAAGGGTGAGTAGACACTGTACCAGCGAACCGCCAGCACAGTGACAGGGTGGAGCAGCCCATAAGGCAGTAGCTCCTTTTACAAGAACAGGAATTACTCTGCTGCAAGTGTACAAAGCCAAATAAAAGGTGCTGCATAACACGGCAGCAGAACTGGCTTATTTTATCCAGATCCAGGGCTGAAATCCAGGACTCTCACAACACTGGTTTTCAAAAGATGGACCCAGTGTCATACTGAGAGTACAAACATGTGGTTAGGGCGCTACCACTACATGGGGAGCTCTGAACCTAGGAACCTAGAGCTGCACATACCTCTAAAAGACATCAGCAAAAAAGTAGATTCCTTATCTATTATAATTTCATCTGCTTTTAAAAATCCTGTTTGTGGCAAAAAGGAGAGGAACATACAAGGAATCCCTCTATAGAGAGGGGTCACAGGTGGCTGCTGTGGAAACGACTGCATCACCACAGAGTAGAATAAGCAGAACAAAAGTAAATGAGCCTGAGTTTTCAATGCTAATGGTTTTCCATTGTGGCCACTGTTTGTTTGTTTTTCCTGCCTTGTTGCTTTTCCTGTCAGCTTCCCCTGCTTAAATGCATCTTCTACTCTCCAGAACATATGTAACCACTGCTCATCATATCCAGACTCCTACCAATATCAAACAAAGCAACAAGGTCCCATTGCATTTGCATCAGGCATTACCAGGATACTCAACACTCTCTATTCCTGCTTTGTTTCTATGGTAGGAATAAAGATTGAGCCATAAGTAATCACCAGTCTGATTGGCAATGAACTGGGAGTGTCATGCTGCACTTCTTTAGTTAACTGGTTACTCTCTGCTCCTAAAAGGTGCAGGTGGCAAGGGATCCTGGTGATCTATTCCTCTTATTTGGGATATTCAGAATTTAATTCAAACAGTATATTGTGAAACCAGACACCACAATGATGGCACTGGGGAGATCTTATATTTGTAGCAACAGTAAGTATAATTCTGCAGGGTCCTAGGACTCTGGTGACTTCTCTTCCACACACAGAACTGGGAGATGCCTCTGGAAGGGTTTGGAGTAATTAGGGAGGCTTCATGAGTGCACAGACCATCAGGGTTTCCCCTCTGAAAGTGAATTTGAGGGAAATCTTAACTGCAGCCCATTGCTTTGTGGGTTTGATAAGTGTGGAAGAGGAGCTCAGGCAGCCTGCAGCCTTATCAGGACTACACCTGGCCCAGTCTGTGCAAGTTGGCCAAAAAACTTTCACATCTGCCCCCCAGTCAGAAGGGAAGAAAGCCCAAAGGAACCCAGAGATGCATATGGAAAAAAAAAAACTGCCTCTGAATATCACAACTGCTCTGCTGTGTTGCCTTATGTGTTGTTATTTAAACTTGCTCTGCACTTCTGTGAAAGTTGCCAAAACCTGAATGAACTGGGGTAAGTACATATTGCACTGGTGCAGGCAACTATAGAGCACATGGGGCAACAAACCCAGTTGCTCTGACTACTCATCACACTGGGGCAAAGCAGCAGTCAGTATGAATTATGCACCCCACCAGAAGATTAAAAAACCCACAAGCAGTTCAGAAGGCAGCAACTAGGCCTGACCGAAGTGGAAAGTATTCACTTCAAATTCGGTGATTTGAATCACTATTCTGATTCATTTCAGCCAAATCCGAAGATATTCAGTGCCGAACCTTATTCGGCCATAGACGGTACAGGCAGGCAGTGCCGGCAGGAGTGGCTGGGGGAGCAGCAGGACGAGTTCCGGCTTGAGCCGGCAGCCCTGAGAGAAGCTATGGCTTGTCCAGCTGCCGCCCCGCTGGGGCAAGGCAGGCAGTGCTGACAGCCCCGAGAGAAGCTGTGGGGGCCGTGGAATGGAACCAGGAGCTGCGGGGGAAGCCCCTGCTCATTCCCCCAGCCCCTAATCATTCCCCCTGGCTCCCCGCAGCTTCTCCTGGGGCTGCCAGCACTGCCTGCCTCACCCGGCAGGGGGCGGGAGGGTGGCATCTGGATGAGCAGCTGGATGAGCTGCAGCTTCTCCCAGGCCTGCTGGCTCAAGCTGAGGCTTGTCTGGCTGCTCCCCCAGCTGCTCCCACCGGTACTGCCTAGTGCCTGCCTGTACGGTCCAGAGTCGAATCTTTGAATCGATTCAGAGGCTTCTGATTTGATTTAGAGAGATTAATGGTTCTCCCGATTCGATTAAGAGATTTGGCTACCGAATTGGGCCAAATCTCCTCCAAACTGAATCAGCTACTGAAGGTTCACACAGCCCTAGCAGCAACATCTTCAGCTTCAGTTTAAATATGTGAAACTATGGTAGCCTCCCCTCACCCAGCTGAGATGAAGAACTGGATGAACTCAACTATAAGAAGAACAGTCCCAGTGCCAAGTGGGATCCAGCTAAGGCACTTTCTGGTAGCTGGGTACTTACAAGAGCCTGTGCTTCTGGACTGGCTTCATTTGACTGAAGTTTGTTGGCTCTGCCTTTGCTTTTGTGTGGCTGCAGAGGGAAATAAAAATAGATAACAGTTTTATAGAAGGGAGACACTGTGCCATATGGCGAGGCAAGGAAAAGAGTTCAGCATGCTAAATCTGTACCTCCTAGGGAATCTGATTAACATCTAACTATATGAACAAAAGACAAAAAAAAACAACCATGCAGCCAGCCAGCAACAGTGCACAACAGTGGCATGAGCATGTGTACATTCACCATTATCAGAGCACTCCATCATCTTCATCTCTTCATCATCACAGGCACTTTCTGTACAGGACAAAAGTATAGGCCAATGTCTCCCCTGGTGTTCTGGGTGATTTTTTCCCTTAGAGAAGAGGGATTCCTTCACTTACCTTTCCTACTAATCCTGGAATTACACTTCACCGTTAACTGTGTCAAGCTCCTGTCTGAACCCCAATGTTCCTTCATGAGGCAGGCAGGGAAGTTTTGCCAATAGTGCAGTGGGATAGGTGCTGAACACCCAAGGTGATCTGCGGTTTTAAGACTGATGGAGAGGCAGTCACCTGCCTCACTGTTGCTGTCTACTCTGAGTGTTTCTAGGGATTTTTTTTTTTTTTTAATTATGTGGTCCTTCTTTCATTTCCCTTTTAGGCAGAATGCCATTGGCTTTGAAGCTATGGGATGCAGCACCCATCTCCCTTTCTCTCTCAGCATATATACAGCAGGCACATAACTGAGACAATCTTCAGCCAGGAAAGGCCAGCAGTAGAGGCCACAATTAAAGATGACTGCATGAAACTTTATATACTGAAATGTGTCTGTTGGAAAGCTCTGCTCACTTACTGGATGGTACTGAGGGACCAAGGGCATGGCATGGTAACCTGCCACATCCTGGGCACTAACCCCGAGATGTAACCAGGACACGGGGAAGCCCAAGCACCACTCTGTGCTCACTCTAACCGATGTGGAAATAGAGGACAAGTCTATGTGGAATCGAAGGGCTTATGTGGAGAAATGCAGTTGCCACAGAACTTGATGTCACATACAGGGAGAAAAAGCAGGAAGCCAGAACTGGAAAACAACTGAGGAACCTGCAGAACTGGCAGACGGTGCATCTGGGATCTGCAAAGTAACTAGGATGGCTGCTCGTTAACTGGGGACAGTCTAATCCAAAAACAGATAGAACCGCAGGTTTTGACCTTCAGAGTTACAGGGACTCTGAGGCAGCATTGACACAGGTAGAAAGAGCAAAGGGGGAAATGTTCACTGAACTAAAAATAACTACTATAAACTCACAGGGGGGAAAATGCACAAGACTGGAGCAGGAGAGAAAAGATGGGATTATCCAAATGCCTAGACGCAGACACTGGAAGTATGGAGGGAGAGGAAATCACTAGGATCTGCACACCATATTAAATAACTCAGGGCCTAGTAGGAAGACACTGTTTAATAAAGTGTTAATGTTGAGGGCACCAAGAAAACCACGCTGTGGGGGACACTGCATCTCAATGTTCTACAATGAAAACAGGACCTAGCACACCAAGTGGATGAGAGTGGTTACAAATGAAACAGCCTTCAGAGCACCTCAATCCCAATGTAATTACAAACCTGGAGGAAACTCAGAAGGGGAACTTCAGAAGTAATAGAGTGCTGGAAAGGCTGGCCAACAGGAAAATGTTAAGCTGACTAAACACAGTTTGGCTACTGATGTAGGCACCTACAATTACTGAAGCCATTCATATCAACAAGGGACCACAACTGGGAATTATGACCCAAAGATGACATGTATTATGAAGGCCTCCCCTGCTGGGGACTTTAAAGCCCATGCCTAGCCATTCTAGCCGAGCATGAGAGATGAGAGATTCCTGGAGGGGTTTAAGTCCCTAGCGGTAGAAGCCCTTCAGCTCCCATAACAGAAGCCTCTGATCCCCTCCGCTCACCAGCAGGTTATCAATCAGTTGATTATTGGCCCCTGCCCAACATGGTGGTGCAAAGGGAGCCCAGGGTTGTGATCCCAGGCTTCACCTGCACTGGAAAGTACTGGCACAATTGGGATCTGGTCCCTGATCGTAAAATCATGCCTTCTACCATGCACATGTGGGCTAGCAGGAGACAAGATTGCTGGGACTGGGGATCAAGTCTCATCACGAATGTGTTAGAGGCCTTAGTTCCTGGATGAAGTTTCTGGTCAAAACCAAGCTAGAGACATACCCATCCCAGAAGAACCCCAGGTCCACTCATCAGGACACTGACCTGTGACATGGGGGATTCCTGCTCGAGTCCCTGTTCTGCCTACTTTAGATCAGGAACCTCAACCTGGCCCTTTCCCATAACAAATGAGTGCCTTGAACAGTCAGTATATGGGGTCTGAGGTGAGTCTCTCTCTGACTCTTCTGTTCTATTGTTTGTAAATTAAAAAAAAATAAAAATAAATTACAGCACAGCTTTCAACCTCAGGTTCCAGTCAGCCTCACTTACTCATGCTCAATGAGCATTTAAGTAGTGATGTGAAATGTTACAACTCCAACAGAAAAAAATGGGAGGGACCTGAGCTGGATGATTAGGGCACTCGCAAGGGGCACAGGCACACATAGGTTTCCTGGTCCAAATCACAGGCACATGCTCTGATCGCAGGGCTAACAGTTGTTTGACGGTGGATGTAGTCTTTCCACAGAAATCTTCAAGAGAGCTCTGTTTCACCTTAATGCAGAACAGGAACATTTTTGAAATGCTGCACATTTTTTGCAGTGTGCGTGCCCTGTTTTATGACCAGCTCTCTTTACATAGAGCATTTATGAGAGTGCATGGGCAAGGACTATAGGGCAGCAGGATAGCCAAGAGGCTCCCTCTCCAGGTCCCTGATTTCAGGGTCAAAGGTGCACTTTGTACAAGTAGTTATCCATAGTTTGGGACAGCACAGGGCCCAGCAAACACTGAGAGCAATGCAGACAATTTGTGAGCCTGCTTCTACATGGGGCTTAGCTGCCCCACACTGGCAGTATGGTACAGGCAGCAGATGGCTCAGATGCACCATGAGAAGCTAGGGGGATGGGTCTGCTTAATTTTGGCCCCAAAACCACTGTGAAACATGGGTCCTTGGGAAGATTCCCCCGAACACCATCTGCACTGGATGTCAGTGAGAGCAGCAGTCTCCTTAAGACCTGTCCAGCGACAGCCTTTCCCTGCATGGCAGACAGAAGGTACCACAGCTTCAGCTGGGTCTATCCCAACAGCAGCCACTGACCAAAAAACAGCCTTCCCTATTTTCTGCCTGAGCAGAAATATTCGCTCTCCCCATTTACTAGTCAGGGAGACCTTTTTCTCAAGCTTCACTGATTACATAACTACACAGCCACTATCATGCTCCCTAGTTTTTAGAAAATTAGGGCTGTCCAAGCCATTCTCCCCACATCTGCCACCTGTCCAGAACAGCTGACTCTTCACTTACCCTTGTCTCATGGACAAATCCTCCAGAATGTACTTTTCCCTGCCAGACCACTGAAGCCTGAACAACACAGGAGCATGTCAATCAGCAAAAAAGAGGAGCAGTGTAGGGCGTTTAACATGCTCCTCCAATTAGCTGAAAGCAGGGGTTATGCAGATAGATCTCTAACGCAATGCTGGCAACTTCCCCCCTAAGTGACTGCTGACAGCCACAGGCCAGAATGTTTGTAGCACAATGATCAACTGTCATTGCATAACATGGGACTAAGAGCGCACCGGGTGGAGAAAAGCAACAAGAACAGATTAACTCCTACAGAGACAAAGTCAGCTTCAAAAAGAAGAATAATTTCCGAGTCTCCCTCAATCACTCTGCTCCACTATCTACAAGCGGCACCTACAGTTACTGACATTGAGGAGAACATCTTTTCCTTAGGGCGCTCACACTGTGCATTCATGTGCACTCAGCTTCACGGCTCTTATTCTACTGCCCTGCCTGCACAGGCTATCCACAGCAACAAGGAGAGAAGGCAATTGTGAAGCCACAGCCACGGTCAAGGAGGCTGTCAGACAGGGGCTATGCCTAGTCATACTTCAAACATGTTTCTGAAAGGGGTGAGATTTCAAAGTCAGCATCTCTAGAAAACAGATCCTATTACAGGCAAGCATTCCTAGAAATAAAAATCATCAGCCCCTGAAAAAAGCAGCACATATCACAGGCAGAACTGTCCCTAACACTAAATCCTTTGTAGCTTTCCATGAGGATTCAACATTCCTTTAGAAACAGAAAGTCCAAGTTTGTGTTCAGAAATTGCTGCAGCTCTATTTTCAGGCATACTCTAGTTCTGACCCCTAGCCAGCCTTATGAAATAGGTCTGTGCTGATGACTCAACCAGTTGTGGTACTTGGAAATGTTATTGTGTGAATCTCCAGTAGCATGGCAGCTCTGGTTGTGAATGGCAGCCTTGTTTCATTCTGCTTTGTTGCCTTCATTCATTATAAATCAGAATAAAACCCTTACTGTAATGCTCTGTTACCCAGCAAGAGATCAAATTTCTGGAGAATCTAATCTTTTATTAATAACGCTGACAAATCACTGGAGTATTATCCTTCACTTATGCAACGATTCTAATCCTACAAAAGCTTCTTCCAATTATTTAAGACGCACATGCACACACACAGAGAAAATGGGAGACTAAAGTCACTCTTGCATAAGCCAGAGAACGGATTTAGCTCCATGGGGTGCAGGTACTGATGCAGTTCCTCCAGCCCAGTGACCTGTGTGAGGAGCAGGGATGTATACTCTGATGGGGGCCCATTACCTGTCTGGGCCAGTCTTGCCCCTCCTGAATCAGTCACATACTGATGTGGGCTGCACTGGCTGGATTTGCCCATCAGAGTGGAACTTCTCTATGCTAGGCTGCTCCCTCAACTGAGCTCTCCAACATCAGAGCCCCAGAGCCGGGACTCCACTGACAGTCTGGAGAAGAACTCGGTTCGAAGTACTATGTTGCTGGAATTCTCCAGTGACAAAGAAAAGGAAGAGAAGAAGTGCTCGCGCTACAGTGGCTCTGCCTTTGGTGGTCCTTGTAGCTGATGGCACTGCTCTGAGAATGCCAGGCCACAGGAGATTTAAATTATGTAAGCCATTATTCCTCACTGGCACTAGCAGCATGTCATAGGAAAGAACAGCCCAAGGTAAATGTCTTGTCTACAGGAGTCCTGGGGAAAATCCTCCAGCAGAAATACAGTGAACATTACACAAAATGCTGCCAGAATGCATGGGTGCATGCATGGGTGGGTTCGTGCTGCCTCCCAGAAACCACTCCAGACAGTGGGGCTTGAAACTCCCCCATGCCCATCTGTAGGCTGCTTTGTCACTATTTGGAAGATGTGATTTCATCCAAGAGACTCATACAACTCCAAATCCTGGCTCAGAATCCAAACAGACCAAATTAAAACCCTTTGGGAGATCTGAAACAACACTGGACACATCTGCCCTTCATTGTAGTTAAGCCCGGAAGCCAGTATTTCAGAAAAGTAATAAGAAAAAAAAAATCATTCAAGGAACTGGGGATCAAGCTGAAGTAGGGAGATTTTCAAAGGTATAAGTGCAATTTAGATGTTTGCGCCTCCGAAAGGAGACCCTTTAAAACAAGGAACAGCAGTTCTCCTCATCTGCTCAGAAAGGGGCCCAGTCTGAGTCAGTGTTCCCTCCTGACTAGAGCTGGAAGCCCAGCACACAGCACGAGCCAGTATTCAGGACCCCTCTGGCCTAAATCTGGGTGCCTTGCCAAACAACTTTATAAAAAAAAAAAAAAAAAAAAAAAAAAAAAATCAGCACAGCCCCAGTCCCTAATCTTTGCTAGGGGACCAGAAGTAGCAGTACTTCCTGCTTAGGAGGCTAAGTAAAAGGCACTAACAGGAAACACTACTTTTCAGTTGTTGTATAAAGTCCGATTCCAAACCAGCAGGGAACCTAAGGCAGCTTGGCCTGGCCAAAGACTGGAGGAAATGAGGCAGTTTAACAACGCCTTCCATTTTGAGCTCTCTACTCCAGTGACACTGGTAATGCTCACCTACTAAGTACAAAAGCAAGCATCTTACAAACCACAGAATTGCTGTCAAATGGATCTGGGCAGAGTGCACCACGGAGGAACTCCAGTTCCAGAGAGCAAACCACTGGACTTGGGACTCCAGAGAACCAAGCTCTACTTGCAGTTCTGCCATTGGCCTGCTGGACCAGTCACTTCTCCTGCCTGTTCCTCAAAATGTCTCCATCTGTAAAATGGGTAAACTGGATACTGGCTTCCTATTTTAGAAAGTATTTTGAGACCTATGGGTGGAAAACACAAGTGGTGATTCCCAACAGAATACCATGGCACCTTGGGGTGCTGCAAGATCCTTTGAAGGGTGATATAAGGTGTGAGGAGTTAAGTGAGGCATGAGCAAATAAGCACAGGCTCAGGCTTGTTCCTAGCTGGGTGCTTCCCTGACCCCGCTGGCCAGCTCCTCTGCAAGGAAGAAAGAACTGTGGTATGTAAATTTGTTTTTAACACTGGGTGTCACTCAATTTGCAAAAGTTATAGAGGGGTGCCTCTTGTCCAAAAAGGTTGAGAACCACTGCACTAAAGAGCACCAGTCTTACTTTGCTGAATCCTACTTTGAGGGTCTGTTCCACACAGGCTTTCCATTATAACCCCCCCCAAATAAAGTTGATGCCCTCCTCTGAAATGGTCACTCACACCTAGTAGGAGACTTAGCATGGCTGTGTTGTGATGCTGGCTGCATGCACGATACCCATCCTGCTTTCACCCTGTGTTAGATTAAGAAAAACCTGGTTGCTCAAAGCTTGCTCCCCAGTGTGAAAACCGCTCTCCTGTTTTGCTTAAAGCTGCCTTTTCTCAGCCATACACCGTTCATTGTCCAGAGAGCTCTTCTTTTCATGAAAAAATCCCTTTATGGGATTCCAGCAAGTGCAATTCCATACTGACTTGGATTAGGAGATAAAGAGCCTAGTTCACAGTTACTCTTGACCTGCACTTGGGGCAGGGACAGTGCTCTGGAGCAAAGGTAGCTTTAAAACACTTGTGTACTGGGTCACAAAACTACACAAAGGACCCAGTGTAACCAAGAGCAGATCCAGGTCTACTGTAACTCATGCTCTTTTCCCCTAGCCTCTGAGCAGAGCAGTTACAGGGCAATCTATCCTTGTCACACTCTACATCAGAGCTGGGATCAGAGCTGGGGGGAAGCAAGCAGAGTGCACAAAATTCTCAGGAGGCCTCTTCCACCCACTTGAGGCCCCTTAAGCTGCAATGGCCACAGAAATAAGTTAGGAGTGTAGCTGAGAACCAGACTGCCCTGCAAGTATGAAAATAAACAGTCATGAAAGAATACGCACGCCTTGGGCTGTTTCCTGCCCTTGGTCAGTTCAGAGAGCTCAGGCAGGGCTTCCATCAAAGGCTGCATGTCTCCCACCACTGGGGTTGCCTTCCGCTTTGCTTCGGCTTTCTGCTTCTGTTTGGCAAGCTTCACACTTGCTATTTCTGACAAAGAAAAAAAAAAAGTGACAAAGGCTGTCAGTTTCCCAGCACCCAAAAACCTCTGAGGGATGGCTCCAAAAAAGGGGAGCATAGATGTGGTAAAAACCTTCTTACATTAATCACACTTATATGGTGCCTTCCCTCTCTTAAAACTCTATTTGACCCCTTTATTTCTAAACTTTGTTAAACAGAAACCTCCAGCCAGTCCACTGGATATCTCCCTTCTTGTTCATTTTAGTAGACTGGGAGTGCGACACCCAGAATGGTTTGCCAGTGGACTGTTTCTCTCCCACGCCTAGTCACATATTTGTATGACTGCTCATACCACAATTGTTGGGCTACAGATGGCAGGAGGGAAAAACTCACCCAGATGGGGAAAAGGAGCATTGAAGGCTTGGAGCAGCGGGGTGGATGGCTGAAATGGATTATTAATTGCATAGGCTCCACAAGGAGGAGTGGGAGAAGGGAAGGGGCAGGGGTCCTCTTGCAGCCTTTTAGCTTTAAGACCACGCAATACTGTAAAGAGGTGACTCGCATCTGCTGTAGTCAAAGGTAGAATGGTCTCATGGCACAAGCATTGGGCTGGATGCAGTTCCCAGCTCTGCCACAGACTCCCCTCCATGATTTTGCAGAAGTCACTTAGGCCTCATCTACACTAGGGACTTCAGTTCTTTGAACTTCAGTTGTTTCTGCTTCAGCTTGCTCAAAACAAGGGAGCATACACACATTTAACATGCTGTACGGAAGCATCCAATCTAGGATCCTTGAAGACAACACGATTTAGAAAGCATGTCCCCAGACTCCATTCTGCATCCATTAAATACTGCTGGGTGTGAGTAGAGCCAATCAGTGCAGGGAGGATGTGGAGTGCTGTTTCCCCACAACCCTATGTGAGATGGACTGGAAAGTAAATCTCAGTCGCTGTCATTCCCTGCCTACCACGACTGCTCAGCAGCTCCCCCACTGGCTGCCTGCTGTACTGTAAGAGGACAGAGTAACTGGCCAGTATGTGGGATACAAAAGGATAACAGTGATGGAACCAGGTATACTGCCTTCAGTAGCACCTGATCCTGTTCCCCTCTGGGGCTTCTGCAAGCCAGCAGGGAAGCAGGCACTGGAGTAATCAGAGCTTCTCTGTCCTCCCTACATAGCAGCAGCACCCATGGCAGGGAGCCTGAATTTAAAAGATTCCCTTAATCTGGATGGCCCCACACAGGGCAGCCTACAAAACCCTGAAGACCAGCTAGTCTTCCAAGTCTATACCTAGCCCTGGGTTAATCTAACATGCCCCAGCTAGTTACAACACTCAGGGGCCATATGTCATTGGGAGACCAGAGTGCAATGTGTTTCAGCTACTCCCCAGTTCCATCCAGGCCACAGAAGGTGGCCTGAAAGCCAACTATGCTAACTTGACACCCACACCAGGGGGGATGGTGGGCAATTCTGCTTCCTGTGTGGTGTCTGAGTAATACTGCAGCAGCTGAACAAGCCAGAGAGCCTGCTCTATTGATTGTGGCCACTTGGCCTCAGAATCAATGGATGCTGGTCCCAGGCTAGAAAGCCTGGTCCCCTCTGCTCTGGAGCGTTACTAGCCAGTTAGTTCATCAGCACTGTGCTACCCACCCTGCAAGCAGCTGTCTGTCCTGTTCACTTCATATTTGCAGGCTGCCCCTTTAAATCAGTTTGTTTGCTACCCTTTCAATTGCTTGAGCTTCTATCAATGGTCCTTCTGATGAACTGTGATTCTACAGCACATGGATGTTTCTGACTAATCTGGACAGCAAGCAATTCTCCTTCCAGGCGCCTGCCAAGAGCCCAGCTTTCTGTTCTGCATCAGTTCTTTTTTTACTCTAGCTTTATAGAGCTTGGCTACTACTTCACAGACTGCCTAAAAGTTACAGTCCCAAAAGTTTACAAACACCTGATTTCCAGCAAACATCCCAGATTCTTTTTCTATGATGTCTTCTTCATCCAAGGAGCCATACAGTTTCTTCCCACCCTCGTCCCCACCCCAATGCATGCTTCTAATGGCTAAAGGCTTGCATCAGTTTTCCTTTAGTCATTTCCCCAGGATGATTTATTTTTGCTTGGAATGGAATATACTTGTACAAGTTTTGGATTATGCTATTGGGCTGAACTTGAGTTTCCAGGGTATAAGGATCAGATGCCCAAGAAAACTAGGGATAGCCTAAAGAAAAATATCTTGGCATTAAAAAAAGAAGGAGAGAGCAAGGGAAAGA
>NW_005842017.1:716196-736678 GCF_000455745.1 Alligator sinensis
CATTTAGTATTCGGGGGGAGGGAGAGATAAAGGATATGATTGTGACTACTTTGTGACAACAGGACAGGCAGAGATGAATTTCCTCCATTTGAAAACAGAGACATCTACCACAGCTTCAAGCCAGTGTATTGCAAGCAACATGGAAATTATTGTTGTTCTTTGACCAGACTGAACACAATGCATAATAATTTTTTTCTTTAGCCTTGTTTAGAAAGCAGAGTGCGGTGCATTTTCTTGGAGTTTCCACTTGGGACTCTGATTAAAACCACAAAAAACAACCTGACTGACATAATGAATGCTGATTTTGAGTCTTCTATCAAAAGGGAAGAAGTGATGCATCAGTTCAGGTCATCAGTCTAGCTAGTGAAGCACGAGTTACAGAGATGTGATCCTATGAAATTCTCCTTCGAGACCTTAATTCAGGACAGCACTTAATTGCTTATTTAGGTCCCATATAAGTCAATTTCTATGTACAATGTTCTCCATTTAAGTGCATAGCCTTAGGAATGGAAAAAAGGCTACATACCTAGAATATGCACTCATCCAAACTTAATGTAAGCAATGCTCATTAAGTGCACATATTACTGTCAATGCCATGCTGTTAGCAACCTTGAACATGATGGAAGGCAGCAGCACTGAAATGGATTAGGTTCTGTTATTTTCAAGGCTTCTAACAGCAGCTCTTTTACAACAGCTTACTTCTATGGAGTTAAGGAGAGAGTACATTAGGAAAGATGCTATACGCTTAAGTGGCATATACACTTTCCCCATATGCAGATAACTAATGTTTGTTACAATGAAAGCAACAGATAACTTAGGAGTGGTTATGCAGTTAAGAATATTATACATATAAAGAAGGGGAGTAATACTGCACACACTTAAAACTGAGCCTGAGCATAATCACCTTCCTGAATAAGGGCCTTAATTGGTGCTGGAAGTTACAGAATTACTACTCCTAAAACAAATCAACATGCCTATGCAATAAAGACTTCACACAGTTAAGGGAGTTAATCAAGCTAAGGGCAAATTACAGGCAGCAAGATGGACACAAAAGCAGCCAGTGAATTCAGAAATAATGGAAATAGCCAGGGATGGGGTTGAAAGATGACATGGAACTCAGAGAAGTCCTGAAACAGGCAGAAAGTTATTTTCAACCCACACCCACAATATCGCTACTTCAGGAAGTCTGGCAGATCAGCCACAGCTCAAATGCTGACCCAACAGCTTGGACTGGCTTCTGACACAGAGGGAACTTTTACAAGCACTTCTCAGATTTTGCTTAGATCACAAGACATGCATTAACTTTGCACCAATTTAAAGACTAATTGAAGTTAAAAAAAAAATTCAGAAACAGCAGCAAAATGGGGATTTAATCCTCAGTATTGGCTGTACTGAAGAGTTAACAGGCAAGGTGGCACAGGCTTTTCCTTTTCTGGCTCTGCTACTGGCTACTGAGTTTCTTTCCTTCTTCCTGTCTCAGGTTCCTCCCCCCTGCCCATCTAAAAAAAGAGACAGTGATTATGACTGGCTCCACTGTACAGTGCTTTCAGATTATGGATTTATGCTATACCAGAGCTGGGCGCTCCTATTCATATTGCCAACTCCCCAGCATTAAAAAACATTAAACTGGCTTAACAAATGACAATTTTAAGGGTGGAGTTGCCTATATTTATGCCCAGGGCTGAGGTGACTATCATGTTCAAATCTATCATACTCAAGCCACTCTGCAACTAGAACTACAATCTAAATTTAAAAAAATAGCAGCAGTAGCAATTTCAGGTGACTGGCTGATTGCAGCAGGCATGACTTTATGAAAAAGTAGGAATATTGCCACCTCTTAAGATTTTTATGAGTTTTGCAACAATGGAACATTTTGCATCACTGGTAGGTGAAGTACCTCATTAAACTTAGTGTTATCTTAAAAGTGCTAAAAAAAAGCACTGTAAGCAGAAAATTGATTAGTTGATTTTTTTTAAATTTCATACTACTTTTAATGGAGGATTTTTTCTGCTTTTCGGCTGTTTTGTAAAGTCTTTTCAGTTAGTCAGCTTTTCTCTTGTTACATGACCATAGTCCAGGTGCTAACTTTTGCTGACTTTCCAGTTACAGTGATCTGAGGGGGTTCTGGTAAGATTAATAGGTAGTCAATTTTCAAGGAAATTGATTTACAGTCCAGTAATGTCCCTTTAAAAGCTTGGTGAAGCAGTAGGAAGGTCTGGGGATTTAGACATTTTAAGGCTGCCTAAATGTTTCCATTCAAGAGTCTTTTTCTATTGCTTATAAACCCTCTCAAACATTCACTTTTGGGGCTGAAATTTTCTACTTCCACATGCTGCCCCCCAATTATAGTTTTCTGGAAAGTCCAAGTTAAAGCAAGCAAGCAAAACATTTATCCAATAGTGAGCAAGAAACATGTATTTTTAGCTCAGCCCTAGGCTGCCACATCATCTTGGGCAAGACTTCTTGTAACGTGTATGTGCAAAGGCTCTGCTTGGAAACAAAACACCACCACCACACACACTTAGTCCTAGCATGTTATCACTCTGAATGCTTAATTTTATGCTACCAAACCTCTAGGTAGTGCTTGCCACACTAGTCTGGAGGAGCCCACCATGTTTCTAGGAGAAGTAAGAGGTGCTGGGCTTTCCCTTTTCACATAATATATACTGAGATTGTGGAACTCACTGCTGCAAGACACCGTTGAGAGCAAGAGCTTAAGGAGACTGACAGACAGACTGGATATTAGTGTTACATATAAAATATCCAGGTTCCTAAGAAATTCTTACAAATGTTGGAAGGGATTTAAAAATCGTATGCTCCAGGGTTTAAGCCAGTCTTTAACATGAAGGCATACGGATCAACTCCTTACCATTAAGGGTTCTTGCACCCTCCACTGAAGTCCGGTGTTGGCCACTGTCAGAGACAGGAGACTGAACTAAAATGGACCCAGTCTGACACAACCTAGATGATTCCTAAACACCTATAAGAGGTGCAGGTGCTATGGAGATGTTGAGTTGCACAAGCAAATTGCAACTGACAGGCCAGATGCTGGGACTCCTGGGACTATCCCTGTGTTATAACCCAATACTAAGGCACTGAAGTTGCTGGCACACATGATACATTGCCGGAGCTAGGTGGTGTTACTGGGTGGTGTTTACTTTCTGGCTTTTCCATACCCACAGCAAAACATGGTAGATGTCACGCGACAAAAGGAGCCAGGGCTATTCTAGTGCTTACTTTGTCAAGATAAGGGTACAGCAGGACCCAGGAAAATTGTGACCTGCTGAACTGATATTTATAGACAGCAGGTGGGAAGCACAAGTGCAAATTGATGAAACTTTTCTAATGAGGGGGGAAAAGTTCAATAGTGGAAAGACACTGACAAAGCTTCAATGCTTAGAGTGAGCTGTCCTGACCTGCTGATATCAGAGGGAACCAGCTGACAAGGCTGTCCACGGCTGGAGTTGCACATTGCAATGATCTCCTGCTTCCATCTGCTATTGCATATTCTCATTGCCAGGTGCATGGGTATAAAGGCATGGGTGCACATGGGTTTCCGCAAGGAATCCAGTTCTAAGCACTTAGGGAGAAGGTGATTAGTAACAGTCAGCATGGATTCACCAAGGGCTAGTCGCACCTGACCAACCTAATTGTCTTCTATGATAAGACTAGTTCCATGGATGCAGGGAGGGCAGGGGACATGATATACCTTGAATTCAGCAAGTGTTTTCATACAATCTCCCAAAATATTCTTGCAATCAAGCTACGGAAGTATGGGTTGGATAAATGGACTGTAAGGTGGACAGCAAACTGGCTGGATCATTGGACTCAAAGGGCAGTAATCAATGGCTCAATGTCTAGCTGGTATCAAGTGGAGTGCCACAGGGGTCAGTTCTGGGGCTGGTTTTGTTCAATACTTTCATCAACAACCTGGAAGATGGGATGGAGTGCACCCTCAGCTAGTTTGCAGATGGCACCAAGCTAGGGAGAGTAGTAGGTATACGCTGAAGGTTAGGGCCAGGATTCAGAGAGACCTCAAAAAAATTGATGCATTAAACCAAAAGAAATCTCATGAGGCTCAATAAACAGAAGTGCAAAGTCTTTCACTTGGGACAGAACAATTCCATGCACTGGTACAGGCTGAGGACCGACTGGCTAAGCAGCAGCTCTGCAGAGAAGGATCTGGGGGTTACAGTGGACAATAGGCCGAATACAAGCCAGCAGTGTACCCTTGTTGCCAAGAAAGCTAACGATATACTGGGCTGGATCAGTAGAAGAGTTGCCAGCAGACTGAGGGAAGTGATTATTCCCCTCTTTGGCACTGATAAGGCCACATCTGGAGTACTATAACCAGATTCCCTGGTGCCGACTTCCCAGCTCACCTGCTAATAAACTCCAATTTCAGGCCCCAAAACCAAAGTCAGCAGAATGGGTGTTTCCAAAGCCATATAACCCCTACCCAAACACATTCTCTTTATTCCTGTGAGTACACTCTCCTTTCCTCTGGCTCTGGCTCCTGAAATGGGTTCATACTACCTCACAAGATCTCACTTAAATCCCTGAAGGGTCACTACACTCCACAGACTTGGAATGTACTTGGTCCAGCACAGAGAGCAGAAGAGTGCTTCTAGGGGCTGTGTGGAAGAGCACATGAGAAAACTATCCTCTTATGAAGGGGGTACTTACTCTGCAGCCATCTCTCTTTTCTCAACTTCATTTTTTCTTTCTTTGACAAAAGTGTTTTTTCCTCTACATCTGAAAAACAGAACATAAAAGAACTGTGAGCAGTACTTCCACTTCTGGCTTTTCCACCACCCTTCTCCCCTCAGCTCCACTCAACCAGTTACTCTCATAATCAGCACTAGAAACTTATACAGGCAACCCACGTAACCCCCCCCCCCAGCTCTTAATTGGTTCCTGAAAAAACAAGTGTTAAGTGAAACCAAAAGTATCTGATGTCCCAAGATGGTGACCACAATTGTTTTTAATGACCCAAGATGGCGACCACAAGCGTTATAGCAAAACTTGCTGAGTGCTAAGTATCAATTTAAAATGAGTATTATAGGAAATAGAGCTAAGCGAAACAGCATTAAGCAGGGGTTGCCTGTAAGCTGAATGTACTGCCACTAAATGGCATCACAGGAGCCCCATGTGTTGCAGCTGCCCCAGGTGCAGACCTGCATTGTGAACAAGAATTTACCCCCACTCCTCACAAATGCAATAGTTCACTTGAAACATCAGAGCATGAAAAATGGAGCAAGTACACACTCTAGAGAGGATCCATATATGAAAAGACATACTAGGCTGGAAGGCATAAGATCAGACTTCTGCTTCCTGTTCTTTCACTGACCTACTGCATGTTGGGCAAGTCAATTTGCCAGCCCTCTCTCCCCCTCTTTCTACCTTGCTTGTCTCCCCTACTACCATGTCTGTCTCTCCTCTGTGGAGATTGTAAGCTGTTTGGGAAAGGGGTGGCCTCCTTACTTAATCTCTGGCCTAATGGGGTCCTCCTCTTAATTATGAAAATTGGACATTACTGTAACTCTACTATTAATAATAAACTGCACGGTTAAGAGCTAGACAGAGTGCCAAATTTAGGTTTCAGCTGGCTGTCAGAGGCCACTGGGTAATTGCTGAAATCGAGTGCTTTATAAAACAAAGACCTCTCAGGCACTTTATATTACCATGGCTAATATTTTATCTTCTGGAAAAACAGAAGAAAAATGTGATCATAATAGTCTTCCTAAGAAAAATCCAATTCTGTTGGCGTGTCTCTGAATGAAATATGGACCAAGCAATATTGACAGAGGAAGAACTCAAGTTATGACTAATTGCTTGCTTCTCCCATTCAGGGACAAAATCCGATTAACAAACATGGAAAAGACGTGGGAGAATAAAAGCTCTACCCCCTCGTCTAAAGAAATATCCAACCAATAGGATATGGCAATTCAATAAGGTTCTGGAAACTACTGAATTGCATAAGTTTTTGGCCAACTGAAGACAATGTTTTGTCTAATGTTGTTTAAATCGCCCTGTAGTGTTACAATACAGGGGTATAATTCAATATAACATTCTCTTTTTTTGTTGTTGCTTACCTGAGAAGAAAAAGGCATAAGACCTTTTAACAGGAGCTAGACTTAGGCAAAGCCAGGCTTTTACAGGAAAGGGAAGACAAAACCCAAAATATTAAACTAATTTGACAACTTAATTCTGGCTTGAAACAAAACAGGTTCTTGTATTCAAATTTTATTTTCTTGTGGTTCCACTAGGAGATTTATTTACCATAGTAACAAGAGAGAGCGGAAGTAAATCCTTCCCTGGGAACTCTAACATATACTCCCCATATTCAGCATTGTAAGGTAGTATTTGTAGTGACTGAAGAAGTTACTATCAACATCTTGGCCTCTAGAATGAAAACAGGCATTCAAGAATACACACTTCCCAGATGGAGACACTTCTGCTCCTAGAACCACAGTCCAGCACGTGCCCACCATGTATGCAGAACCCAAATTGAAATCTTAATCCAGTGATTCTCAACCAGGGTGCCGCAAGAGCCTTTCTAGGGCACCACTGAGTACCACACAGGGTTATTAGCACTGTTAGGTATGCAAACATGAAAAACCCAAAGATTTCAAATAGGAATCCACAGTTTCAAAAACACTGACCTGTTGTGGGCTTTGAGTTCTTTGCAACAGAAAAACTGCCCTCTTAGTTTTCACTTTTTTGACTACAGAAAAAAATAAGAGCTGTCATTTCCTGAGGGGTGCCCCGAGTACAGTGAAAGGTACCTTTAGTATAAAAAGGTTGAGAACAACTACCTTAAACTTCTAGACAGTGCTTTTTTCCCCCCAAATTCCTGTGATTTCAGCACCAGGGAAGCAAGAGTGAATCACCAGAAGAGGATGGAATGTGAATCATAAAACAGACTCTAATGATCTGAACAACTGCCCAGACTTGACGACACTCACTCAATTTCTGGCTAACACTGAGTGAGTGTTTCTATTTCTCTGTGTTTTTTATTCCCTGCCCCTCTCCCCTCAGCCTTCCCCCACTGAAAACATGTTCATTACTTCACTGGGAAAACAGTGCCTGGAATGATCTGTTAATGAAAAAACATGTTAACCAGCTGGCTGCTTCTAGCAATAACAATAATTCAGTTATTTATGCCCCCCTCCTCCTAAAAACAGCAACAGAATATTTAAGGAAACACAAAAGCTGCCTTTTTGGCAATGGCACAGCCTTCAGTCAGGCAAGCAACACAGAAATCCCTACAGCAAGTCCCAAAACGGAATTACTTTGGGGATTATTTTCTCTCAAATGATCCTATGGGCAAAGATCAAAGTCTTTAAAGTATTCAAGGATCCTGAAAATTTTAAATGCCTGATTTAGATAGAACACCCCCCCTTCCCAACCCTCCAGTGCTAATACACCAGGTCAGGTCACAGCAGCAGAGTCTGTTCCATCACATTCTACACACTGCACTTCCTGATGATTAGTGGGAATTTATACTCTAAGGACACGGCCGGCAATGGAATCAAGGCAGGTGGCCCATGGAGTCCACAGGGACCCAGTGATGTTACTGGAATACTGTACAGGTAAAACCGTTTAGTTTTTGGCTGAGCCAGCTGCAGGCTCGGCCCTAACAGCATCCTGCTAGTCATACACGTGCCGATTGCCAGATTTACACTGTTTCTGTTTAGACTGTGCTCCTCCGAGCACAGAACATGTCCGTCTCATACAATGCTGAGCCATTTACAAACATATCCCATCCATAAGGCTATGTTAAAGGAATGCCAAAGCTCTGCAACTGAGTACTTAAGTCCAGAATTGCCAATGTTAAGGCTACATGAGCAGGTTTCACTTCATTCCTCTGTGTAAACCCTGAAAATCAGGGTCTAGGCTGAATCTCTCCCCATAATATTTAACATGTAAACACCAAGCAATATTTTCATGAACAAACGATTGTCATTCGCATCCTCTCCAACCTTTTGATCTGGGGTGGGGAAGGCTGGGGGGAGGGTGTAAAAAAAAAAAAAAAGAGTTTTAAAAGCAAACATTTTGGGGACTCTCCCAGTTATGGTAGAGTCCTTAACTGAATGCTACCCATAATTACATCATGAAATAACTTATTCTTTCTGTAACCATCAATTAACCACAGCATCTTCGATTACTATATGCTAATTCATGCATGCTGGAGCCCAGGAGAATCATTTATGTATACAAACAGTGAAGAAGGCTGGCTATTATACATCAGGGTTTTCTTGTTCCAAATGTTACAGCAATTTTTTTGGGGTGAAAGAACATTTCTCTGCACATTTCTTCACTCAAGCAACTCCTTTGCCTCAGTTCCAGCCCCACCCAACTGCTGTAAAAGAAGATGAAAAAGAAGAGGAAGATGTCCCCACCCTTTTTCTGTGAGCACTAACGCACTCCCATCTCTCCAAAGCTTACCTCCGTCATAGAAAGTGGGTATTGCAACCTCCTGGGTAAAAGCAGGACAGATGGGGGGTAGCACAAAGCCCATACATCTTCATCACATTTGCCAAAATCTTGGCAGATAAGCCAGCTCAGAAGCAAATTCAAGCACTTAACAAAGATTTCATGCCACTCTCTCCCCTCCCCCAGTAAGCCAGTCAGACTCCAGAAGTAAACCAGGGCTCTATTCACCTCTGTTCCCACCAGGCTCACCACCAAGGTCCTCAACCAGCCAAGGGCATGGCAAGTGACAGAAGCATTCAGGACAGTTCTCCACCTCAGCCACACAACCCTCTAGAGCTGCAGGTGCATGACTATGTATCACTGAAATCCAAGTTGGGTTTGGATAACACCTAGGGGTTCAGAAGATTTGCAAAGACATAGTGGCTCTGATAAGGCCCTATGAACTTCCTTCCTACTCATTCCCACCTATGAAGCACATCTCATCAGCAATGGTCTTGTACAGAAAGGTCAGTAAGGAAGAAAGCCATACTCTTCTGGCTGTTCTCTTTTCTGGTAACAGAAAGTGGGGAAGAGATTTCCCTCACCAACATCACAATCTACCTAGTCTCCCCAGAGTCCAAACTGCTCTGGAGCTCTTCCTCATCTTTTTCCCGCATCCCCATGGAAGGTCCTATCTCTCCTCAATCTCTTGCTTTACTCTTCTCCCCTCCCTGCCTCCAACGCACACCAGATGAATTATTCCTGTGTCTTCTTCCATCCTCATTTCTGAGGAATCTTCCACTTCTGTTCCCAATTCGTCCCTTAGAAACAAAACCAGGTCAGCCTCCACCTTCACCTAAATCAGGAAGATTACTAGAAAAAAACCACCCGCTTCCAGCCAAACCTAGAAACTTCAGCCCAAGACAGCACAACGGAGAATTAGAGAGATGAAAACTGGAACCAAAGGAAAAGTACGTTCATACCTTAAAGTAGTGGGAGCTTTCAGGCATCTTTCCCCCCTAAAGGTATTCACATAAGCAGATTTAGCAACTCAGCCCAGCCTCAGCAGATGTTAGGAGCAGCCCTAGCACCACAAGCAGCCCACGGAGTGAGCAACACTGCCCTACTCTGTAGCACGGGAACAAAGGCGCACAGGAACTATTGTTACCAGAGCCCCAATGGCCCAGCATGGCCCCCCATGGCCATGGGATTTGTCTTCATATTAAAAACAAACTGCTCCCACATGTTCTCTAGTACCCAGGTTATGCCTCAGGTTTCTGGGTAGCTGCCAACGTTCCCCCTCCCCACAAAATGCTGTGCTATGTACTAAATACACGGCATACTGAACTCCTGAACTAGCACACAGCACAACAGGTCTCACTTTTCTTTCTCTGAAAGACAAGCCTCCAAATGGGTTGATGCTTTTCAAACACAAAAAGCAACGGGAAAAAATAAAGTCACTGGAGAACATTTTAAATCCCCCCTCCTGCTTAATAATCACTCCCTGTGCTGTCCCAATAGCTTCTATTTATTTGGCTTGCACGTACCTCAGAGATCAGGAGATTAGTTCCATTGCATACATATTTTTAATTGGATTAAAATCTAGAGGGGTTTTATTTTTTTCCCCCCATTCTGGATACAATTTAGTGAAATTAGCTTTAGAAAACTTGGTTCCAATCAAAAAGGTTGGTGGATGCCCACTTACATTAGTTATGTGCAATTTACTTTGTGTAAACTTGACAATTACTCTTCTAGTGAGTGAGAATTGTGATCTTTTGATCTATACAGTACAAACCCCTAAATACAAACACACAAAAGGCTTCTCCCTCCTGCAAACTATTTGCCTAGACTCTCAGCAATTCTCAGGACCCTGTTTTCATGACAAATAAGGAGAGTTTTTCCTTCCTTCCAAACTCCCAAGTAATTGTATTTGTCTTGTAAAAAATATTAGTCGCAAGAACCTGTTTTTACTATTTTTTTTTAAAAATAGGGTTCATGTAGTGGTATTACTACAGATACTGGCACTTGAAGAAACAGCCCAAGAGTGTAACGCTAACAATAAAATTGTGAAAATTCACAACACTTCAATCTGATGGGGCGGGGCCTTCCAAAGTATGAAAGCAGTGCAGTGCCCCTTTTTGAGAAATTAGTAAAATCATTTTGTGCAGAAGCATCATCTTAAAACGTTATTCCCAGGTTGTGGCATTCAAAGGAGTGCTGGTGGCTGAACATGGTGTGAGCTGCTTGTCCAAACTCACACTTGTAGTGCCGCAGCAAGATGCCTTTACTACCCTGCCACCACACCTCTACGTACAGCAATACACTCCTTAAACTCACGTGGTTGGGGCCTTGCCTTACATCTTCCTTCTCTTCCCATCCCTGCACCCCCAAAATGCACAAGAAGTTTGGCTGCACAAGGGGAGCAGCCATCAGTGTAACATCAGTGGGGCTCCTGCTAAACAAGCACAGGATCTTGGCACACCAGAGTACCATATAAAATGAAGTTAAATAATAACAGATATGTTCGACCCCAGTCATACAAAAGGAAAGAAAACCCAATATATTTACCCTACAAATTTTGTAGGCAAGCATGTTCACTTCAGAAGTGTTAAAAAGAGGCTGAACAAAGGATTTTTATTACAAAAAACCCAAACAAAAACAAAAAAAACCCTTCAAAAATTGTTTAGTACTTCTGAAAGTATGCTGAATTGTTAGGGAAAGGGGCCTGGCAGTGACTGCTATACTGCCTCCTACCTCCTTCATGTCCCAATGAGAGCTGCACCACAGACATACTAATAAATGGTGATCTTCTCTTTACCACTAACAATCCCTCTTCTATCAAGTTATTTAAAATATTGCCACTCTGAGGAGATAGCTAAGAATTGCAGCCACCCATCTTCTAGGGCAAAGCAGTTTACAGTAATCTGCTTGGCCATTTTTAAACAGCTACATCTGGAACAGGAAGTCTGTTTCACCCCTCCGCCCTCAAAAGAAACCACCTCAGCAGTGACAGCAAGAATGGTATGCCACCTACACAGAACCAAGGGGTGCTCGAGTCCCTAGGATGGGTGGGACTAACCACTAGTGATTGAGTGACTAACTAGAATCTCACATCTGGCATCTCTAATTTCTACCATGTAGACCATGCTGCTCTCAGGAGGCAAGTGTGATCATTTGATGTATTCATACTTAGATACAGAAGCAGACCAAGGGAGACGAGGTTGATGTCATTTATCTGGACTTCAAGAAGGCCTTTGATTTGGTCTCCCATGATGTCCTCATGATCAAGTTGGGGAACTGTGGCCTCGACCATCTCATGGTCTGATGGCTGGGGAACTGGCTTTGGGGTCGGACCCAAAGAGTACTAGTTGATGGGAACAAATCAAAGTGGTGCAAGGTGACCAGTGGAGTCCCCCAGGGCTCAGTGCTCAGGCCAGTACTCTTCAATATCTTCATTAAACACACCTGGATTTGGGCGTCAGATGCAGACTGGCAAAGTTCGCAGATGACACTAAACTATGGGGGAAGGTGGTCATGCTGGAGGACAGGCTGGGGATACAGGCCAACCTAGACATGCTTGCAAAGTGGGCAGGCATAGACCTGATGGCATTCAATGTAGAGAAATGCATGGTACTCCACCTTGGGAGAAAAAAACCCAGCATCATACTAATAGGCTTGGCGGTGCTATGCTTGCTAACACCACAACCAAAAGGGACTTGGGGGTCCTAACTGATCACAAGATGAACATGAGCTCCCAGTGCGATGCCATGGCTGGCAGAGCAAACCAAACTCTGGCATGCATCCACCGATGCATCTCAAGCAAAACTAGGGACATCACCTTCCCACCTGACTCGGCCTTAGTGAGGCCTCGCCTGGAGTATTGCATCCAGTTTTGGGCCCCCCACTTCAGGAGAGATGTGGATAAGCTCAAGAAAGTCCAGAGGAGAGCCACCTGTATGATCAAAGGCCAAGAGAGCAAGCCTTACGAGGAGAGGCTGAGGGACATGGGACTCTTCAGCCTGAAGAAGAGAAGGCTCAGGGGGACTTGGTGGCTGCCTATAAGTATATAAGGGGGGTGCATCAGGATCTTGGAGAACAGGTGTTCACCAGGGCTCCCCAAGGGATAGGTAGGTCTAATGGCCACAAACTTCTAGAAAGCCAATTCAGACTCGATATAAGCAGGGACCGGGACATCTCCTCCACCGGGATTCAGGACGGAATCAGGAGAGGCACCGCCAGGTCTAGGGTCAGGGAGGACCTAGTTAGGAAACTTCTGGTGGGGCTGGATGTGTTCAAATCAGCAGGTCCGGATGCTCTCCACCCCAGGGTGCTGAGGGAATTGGCAGGGGTCATTGCAGGGCCCCGGCACGGCTTTGAGTGCTCACGGTGCTCTGGCCAGGTGCCAGAGGACTGGAAAAAGGCCAATGTGTTCCCCATTTTCAAAAAAGGGAGAAAAGAGGCCCATTAGTCTTACCTTGGTCCTGGGGGAGCTCTTTGAGAAAATTATCCAGGAGCACATCTGAGAGGGACCAGCAGGGGAGATTATGCTCAAGAGCAACCAACATGGGTTCATTAGGGGCAGGTCCTGTCAAACCAACCTGGTTGCCTTTTATGATCAGGTCACAAAATCCTTGGACGCAGGTGTCGTGGTGGACGTAGTCTTTCTGGACTTTACGAAGGCCTTTGACACTGTCTCTCACCCCATTTTCATTAAAAAACTAGATGACTATGGCATTGATGCCTACACAGTCAGATGGGTCGCGAACTGGCTGGAAGGCTGCACCCAGAGAGTGGTGGTGGATGGGTCATTTTCGACCTGGAGGGATGGGGCAGTGGAGTCCCCCAGGGTTTGGTCCTCGGGCCCGCGCTGTTCAACATCTTTATCAGCGACTTGGATGAGGGGGTGAAAAGCACCTTGTTCAAATTCGCAGATGACAATAAGATGTGGGGAGAGATGGGCACGCTAGAAGGGAGGGATAGGCTACAACTAGATCTGGACAGGTTACAGGATGAGAATAGGATGGGATTCAATACGGACAAGAGCAGGGTATTGCACCTAGGGAGAAAGAACCAGCAGCACACCTACAGGCTGGGGAACTCCCTTCTTGTCAGCACAGAGGCAGAAAAGGATCTTGGAGTCATTACTGATTCCCAGATGAACATGGGCCGCCAATGTGAGGACACGGTCAGTAAGCCTAACCACGCCTTGTCATGCATCAACAGATGCATCACAAGCAGGTCCAAGGAGGTGATCCTCCCCTTCTATGCAACACTGGTCAGACCGCAGTTGGAGTACTGAGTCTAGTTCTGGGCGCCGCGCTTCAGGAGGGATGTGGACAGCATCGAGAGGGTCCAGAGGAGGGCCACCCACATAGTCAGGGGGCAGCAGGGCAGGTCCTATGAGAAGAGGCTATGGGACCTGAACCTGTTCAGCCTCCACAAGAGAAAGCTGACTCTCACATGCATGCAGGTCATGCTGTCCTGAACCCTTCCTGTGCTGGAAGGATCAACATTTAAATAGCTAATACTAATATTTAAAGAGTTATCAGTAACCTCAAGCAAGAAATCCCCATTAGACTAGTGAGGGACTAAGTTCCAATTCTCAGATTTGTCTCCAGAGGTTTCCTGACTCAAAGATAGCATAACAACTGGTTCACACTTGCAGCACAGTCCAAGGTTATCTTTCCAAAATGGTCAGAGAGATGCTATTTTTCAAATGGAAGTTTACATCCTGCAGAGTAAGAATATGTCCAAAAGAATCACAAAAACGGGCATGTGGGCAGCACGTTTCATTCATATCACTGTTTTGCAGCACAGACAAGAACAGCACAAGGGTCACAGGCAGTTTCAGCAAAGGCAGACCTCAAGAAGCCAGGGTTGCTGTAGTCACAGGGCAGATCTTACAGTCTGCTGGCAAGAGACCCAGACCTGGAAAATTCAGCATTTGAATTCTTGGCATTTTATAGACCAATTTCTACAAGACATCTGAGAGCCTGTAGCATTCAGCCTGAATGTATAGGAGAGAGAAGGAAGAAAGAGAACCTCTTTGCTTTCAGTTACTCTTCTTTGTTGATTTTTATCATCCTTAATCTTATTTACATGAGGATTTGTATATGAGCTGTTCTGTTACTAACACCTGGAGAGGGCTGCAAGTTATGGAAGATCCTGTCCGAGAGAGTGAAAAAAAAAAAATCATATATTTCCTCAGTCTTTGAACAATTCCCAAAGAAGATGGAGATTAAAAAAACTGTAGGGTTGAATCAGAGTTTA
Source organism: Alligator sinensis (assembly GCF_000455745.1). NCBI lineage: Eukaryota > Metazoa > Chordata > Crocodylia > Alligatoridae > Alligator > Alligator sinensis. Next base: position 730,885 of record NW_005842017.1, read on the forward strand.
GTATCAGCACATCCTGCACATCCTGCGGAAAGAAAAAAAAAAAAAAAGAGGGATTTTGAGTCACCAGGTAGGCGGCAAGACTCCAGGAAGGGAGCCGGAAACGCACTACGTCACCGGTGGACTCGGACACGAAGTTCCAGATGTCTCCACTCTCCCTCCAAGTGTGATGGGAAACAAAATGGGGTCACCAGGACAAGAGGGCCGTGGGGCATCCTCCACTCATATGTAGAGTGATACAAGCACTATAAAAGCTTATGGTAGACAAAACTGGCCAAATGTTGAATTAGTCTGGCTGAGAGCCTTGCAGCAATTCCTGAAGGGGTGAGCAGCAGCTATTTATTACTTGCTACCTCTTGGGGGCTTGCCATGTGTTTATTTTCTTTAAACAGCTTTAGCTTGTCCCCATTAGAGTACAGACATGAACACACATGTGTGCAGCCTATGAGCACTGCTACTCACTATCACTTCTTACTTCAGTGCTGTGTAGAAAGCAGAACGCTGTCACTAGTAATGCAATTCCACCACGTGCTGCTATGATTTGCCTGATTGACCACCTCCACACATACCACGGCCTGCTCCAGCGAACTTTGTGTAAAGATAGGCACAACCAAACTCACTCAGGCTCAAGGAGATGAAAGGCTGAAGAGGGGAACATATTCTGCAAGTATCAGCACTTCTTATGGACCAAATTGAAGAACACACACCCAACTCACATACTACAGCCGCAAGGGGTCACATACACAGATATAAACATGTCCTCCTTCTCGCAATGGGCTCACTCAGGCCACATTAGGCCTGGGGTTACTGCAGTTCCCCTTTACCTGCTTATGCCTGCTACTATGTGGAATAGCAGCTGTCTCTTTAAGCCATCTTAGGAGACGGGAAACAATTGCCCTCAACTCAGAGCACAAACATGCCAACAGCAAACATGCCAACATGCAAACAGGGACAGCAAGAACATGCCAACAGCCAACAGCATGCCAACAGCAAACAGGGACAGCAAGAACAAAACTGACCTGGGACTCCACCACAACCCCCAAAACAAGCAAAACTTCTCCTACACTAAGCAAGCTTCTCCTTTGCCTGCTAAACAAGTGGCAGCCATTGTCCCTACCCGGTCCAACCCTGGAAATCTCACGTACTGCATCAAACAACATCCTGCATACTCTGACACTTTTGCTGAGAAAAGACGAGTACTCAGCTGTTGGGCCTTACCCTGCCCCAAATGTAAGCAGGGAAGAATGACCAGGGCACAAGGATGCCTTTTACAGCGAACTATGGAGCATTCAAAGATATCTTCATTTCTTGCCACATGCCTCAAATGTTGGGATCTCCCCAGGCAGGGGCCCCTCCTCAGAAAAGGATTCTGCTGCTCTTCTGATCTCCAAAGAAAACCAGGTCTCTAGTCTTCCTCCTCTTTGCTGCTAGTGGGAACCTAGGAGTTTTTCCAGTTATTTTGGGAAAGAAAGGCCTGTGATCTCCCCATGCTGCCTCTCCTCCAAGGCTGCAAAGGGGAGTGAGGGGAGAAGCGGGGAGTTCCCTTTCTTCCTCACCCATTCTCCTACTCCAGGTCTATGAGGACTGCCACAAAGAGTTGGGTAATCTCTTTGTATGAAGTGCAAGGCATCACCTCTCATGGCTGCTTCTCACCAAGGGCTAAAAGAGCAGCTCTGATAGTATGGAAGAGGCAGGCAGGAAGTCTGCAACCTGCTAGGCCTTGCCATTGGCTGAGTGTGGGGGACATCTATACCTTAGGGTACGTCCTGCAAGAACCGAGAATGCTGTAGGTTGGCAGTCAACACTAAACAGAAAATTGCTCCACTGAACACCAGATAAAACAGTACCATCCTGCTGTAAACTGGGAACATTTGCCTGCCCTGCCAGTAAGTGCTGACCCTGCTAGGAGAATCAAGTTCAGTTGCTGAAATGTGCATCTTGCTATCCCAGCTGTATATGAGATATTGGGCTGAGCAATTTTGAGGGGTGGACCACAGAAGTTGATGTACATGGCAGAGGTTAGCAGGAGCTGAACATTTATTTTTTGTCAATCACTTTTTAAACAAAAGTTGCACGCTGAGACAGGCCGACTTGGGGCTTTACCCATCTGTGGAACAACTGTGGAACATGTTGGGAAAGGCACCTGCTCATTCACAGCTTTTAAGGCTCACAGGAAACAAACACAGTGGAGCTTTGTGAAAAACTACAGCATCTGGAGTATTACATGCACTCACAGCACCAAAGCAACAACAGTTATACAGAGATCTGTAGCATTTATTTCCAAAAATGTCTTCAAAGAGGAACACTTTCAGCAGTTTGCAAAGGCCCAAACTGCTGATGTGGCAAAGCTGAAGGAGGTCCGCCTCTAGCGTGAAGTTGGAATCCAGCTGTCTGATGCTCTGAGGATCCGTTTGGTGTGTGGACTAAGAAAACATTTCTGTACAGCTTCACATCTAGCAGTTCGATCTCTCAAAAGCCCATGTGCAAGATGCTGCTGTGTCGATGGAGGCAGTAACAAACTGAAGAATGAGGAGACCAAACACCTTACCAACCACTAGGATGAACCACCAAACTTGGAGTGTTTGCTGTGTTCAAGGAGATCAGAACCCAGATGGCTGCTGTTTCAAAAGACAGCAAGATGTCAGGAGTGACAAACCACAAATCCCTGTATTTGTAGAGAGGTAAACGCAATTGTGAAAAACTTGGCATAAAGCATAATGCAGCTTGAGCTGTGGCTGAGAGCTCATCTCCGATTACAGCCACCATGTAAATGCAGCCAGTAAGCAAACCCCAGGACAGCTCAGATACCACTCAGAGCACTGCAATGGCCAGGAGATCTTGAACATGAGATCAGCGCATAGAGACCTGGAAGGTGATCTAATTTTTTCAGAACTTGATCTACCTAGCTGGCCACAGCTGAGACTCTAGCTCAGACCCCAGCCATTTCACATGCCTCACAGAAATGCTTGAAACATTTTTACAAACAATTTCCACACATGTTCTTACAGCCTCTCTTTGGCCAAAGACAAAAGAAGAAACAGCCAGTGGGGTCCTGCTTTGCATGGGTGCTTACTGCGCCGCCCTGAGTCGCGCCACTTCCTAGCTGGAACAGCAGTGTCTCGTTGTAATAGATCGCCTGCACACTTTCGATGTTAGGGGAGATGTGCCTAGACACTACTGGGAGGCAACTGAGATTGGTTATGGACATGGAACATCTGTGGTTCTTTGTAGGGTGCTGTTGATTGCCTCTAAGGTTTGTTACCATCTTTACTTGAAGGATCTCGACTAAGGTCTCGACTAATTGGCTGCTTGCCCCATTCTTCCCTGCACAGGTCCCAAGACAGCTACCTCTTTCTCTGGTGCTCCCCTCGTCGCCCTCTTGTGACTGGGGTCCTCCCTTTGTCTTCCCCTCTTGGGAGAGTAAGGTGACCTTCCTCTTCGCTCGTTCGCCTTCACTTGCTGGATCACTCTCCTCTCCTCTGCTTTCTTTCTTCTTCCTCCTCCCTTGGGATGCTCCCTCCACATCCTTTAACTCTCCGCCTTTTCAGCTGGGTTCCCTGTAGCAGTTCCCCACTGGCTGCCTGCCTGGCCCAGCTGTTCCTTTTTTGCTCACCGGCGTGGTTCTTCTTCCTTTCGCTTTGTTCTTTCCCGCACCGATCTTTTTTCTTCATGTTTGGATTCCAGCGACTGGGTCTGCCATGGCAGCCTTTGATCTGTCGTGGCCCCAGCCGGCTTCTCCGTTCGTCCGGATCGTGTCAGGGTTTGCCGTGGCTCCTCCGGCTCCGTGAGGTAAGTTTCCCTCCTTTAGCCCTTTCTGACGGCTCATGGCAGGGTGTTTCAGGCACCCTGTCACATGTTTGTTTAAAGGTGACTACAGAAGTGAAACAAGGTGGTTGTGACTGCATGCTGTTACCTGCTGGGGGAAGGGAGGGACCACACTGAGTTCTGATTAAGAAGCAGAACAGGAAGATGCAATGTCGTATGAACACACGTGACTAATGACTAACAAGCCTTCAAAAAAGCACATTGCACTTTCCAGTGGTGACATGAATACACCAATATTTAAGCCACCCTGACATGGGGGGGGAGGGGGGAAGAGGGCAGAAACTAACACTGGTTTTCAAGATTCCCACCAAATTCCATCCATTATAGATACAAAGTAGAGCTAGAGCTGGGGAGGATGGAGCATGACTGAAGGGCAAGTAAGGAAGATCCAAAAAAGTCTAATGGCAGCAAGCAGGATGGAACCCCAGTAATTCTCAGATGGTGATTAGATAGTGATTAACCACTTTTTAATGTGGCAGCTCACCAAGATAGTCTCAATTTATGCTTGCTTACAGATAAGAAATGAATCTTTCAACTGCCAGCACTATATACAGTAATGCTATATTACTCAGTCATCTGGTGTCCATGCTTTCAGACCACCCTCTGCATGCCAGGGCTCAAGTCTCTGCACATATCTTCATGTTCTTAGGCACCAGGCCTTGCTCATGTCCTTGCCTGCAGGGTGGCACAACACAGCTGACGTGCACTTTCACGCCACCCGATACACTTCTTTCTTCCAGGTGTCTGTAGTTAGGAATTTAAATCTAGATTTCGGCAGCTACATATATGCCTCCATTTTTCAGAGATGATTTCACATAACATGAGGATAGACAGACCCTGTACTTAACCCAAGAAAAACAAAACTTAGAATTTAACTGAGAATTTTTTCTAATGGACACACACACAGGGATAAAAGCGTAGTGGAACAAAATCTGAATATAGCTGCACCATGCTCTACACAGGCTGCATCCTAAAGTGAAATGGTCTTGTTGCTCACTGCTGCATCTTCATGGAGCAAAAGGCAACATGGAGAAGCAAAAGCCAAGGACTCCTTAATCACTTCATCTACTCACTGGGCACATCTGAGCCAGTCCTAACCGCCCTAGACCATATGCATACTGACAGTAGCCTTAACTTGTTATCATCCATGCAGAACTATTCTTGCCAGCATAAACAGGGAGCATGAAATGGAGTGTTACAAGAAAGGAAAAAAAAAAAAGAGAGAAGTCTAATGGGTAGAAACAAGTTCAGATGGAATCCAGACCACTGCAAAAAATCTTCCCACTGCCTCTGTCTTTTTATGAGAAAGAACCACTTTATTATTTTTGCCTCATTCCCCCTCAAGTCTGCTCTGCTTTTAAAGGAAAGGTTGCATTTATAGTTCAGTTTGTGCAAGTGCAAGAGATGTGGGAAGGAAGAAAGGGGGAAAAAACAAAACAGATTTAAAAAGGTCACTTGATATCAGTAGCTGCAGAAGCTCAGCAATAATTCAACTGAGCTGCAGCCAGGTTCAAGGGCTAGGAGCCCTTACTCACAGCAGCTATGACCTGAGTCTCCGCAGCACCTTGTTGCTGCCTGCAATATAGCAATAGGAGTCAAGGGCTGTGTCTACATGAGCAGCAGACTGCACAGTTGTTACTGTGCGGTCGTTTAGTACTTGCAATGATTGTGCAGTACCCGACATTACGATGCAGTACCATCCCCACATGGGATTTTTCAGAAGCTACTGCACAGTAGCTGTTTACTACTGCACACCACTGACGCCATCACAGTTCATGCCTGGTGATGCTATGGTGCAGTAGCTTGCTGCTGTTGTGCCGTGGCGTCTTGTGTGGACGTGCCCAAGGACTCCTAGTGCCATGTAGCTCCTTAGCCCCTCTGCTAGGAGCTAGGCAAATTTGACTGAGAAGAATGGGCCTCAAGAAAGACAAGAGCAAGTTTCAATCAAAACTATTAAAAACATGCATAATCC
>NW_005842017.1:736688-739890 GCF_000455745.1 Alligator sinensis
ATGCCCCTTCATCTCACTACAAAGACTGAATTTCCTCAAACACTCCCTGAAATGTTTAGAAAATGTGGAGTGGGTGAAGACAAACAATTTCTATTTACCAGAAATGAATGATCTGTATTTGTAGATTTTCTTCTATGTCTTTGTGGTAGTCCATTCAGCTCTCCAGGCTGCACAGGCATGCAAGGTGCCAATAGCTGTGGCACCTTCACTGAGATCAAGCCCTGTGAGCTCCAAGTACCACCTCTGGGTTGTTTTTTTGTTTTGTTTTGTTTTTTTTGGGGGGGGGGTTGTTTTTTGTTGTAGGGTTTTTTGTTTTTTTGTTTTTGTTTTTTTTTTACAGACATTTCAGCTTTTCACTGTCTAGATGTCAGCAAGACAGAATTATTCAGAGACATTTCTAGCACCCCTCCAAGTTCCCTGAATATCACCCAGTTCCTGTAAGTTCTTACATGCTGAATACATTCATCCGACCTCCTGATAAGCCATCTGTTCTGCCAGCACAACCCTCCCTGATCACACAGAAGAGGTCAGGTGAGGGCACCTACCTGCCTAAGAAGCAAAGCTCTATCTAGGAAGCCTGTTTAGCACCAATGGTTTAGTACAGTGGTTCTCAACCTTTTTTTGCTACTGGGACCCATTTGTAAAGATCCATGGCCTGTCCCAACCCACATCCCCCTGGCCCTGCCAGTGCCTGACCCGCAGTCTCCTGCCCCTTGGGCCATGCTGCTGTCCCTTACTCCCGACCTGCAACCCCCTCCCCCAACCCCAGCGGTCCCGCTCGGGCAGGACTGCGGTGGCTCCAGCTCATGTGGGTGGCAGTGGATTGAGTCCAGCACCAGCATGGGCTGGAGGGAAGAGGAGGAGGGGCCTATGGCATCCTTCCCCCTCCTTAATTGGGCTGGGGCTATCACGCCAGCCTGGTCATGGCCCCTCCCACACCCCCAAGCCAAGTCTCTCAGCCAACCCACCCCCATGAGCATAGGTAGTGGCCCCAGTGTCACCAACCCAGCCACACAGCTCCCCCCCACCCCTTTCCCTGCTAGAAGGGGCAGGCACCTTCCTACCGCCCCTCTGCCCTGCCACAGCTCGTGACCCTTTGAAATATTCTTTTGACCCACTTTTGGGTCGTGACCCAGGGGTTGAGAAATGCTGGTTTATACCTCAGAGGGAGACCTGATTTCAAAAACTTGCTAAGAATAAGACAACTCACAGACCAAGTGTTCCTTTGCAGTCTAGAGGGAAAATGTTGGGATTCCACTTTTTGCTACCTGTTGCCATTACAAACAACTTGTAAATAAATCAGATGCTGTAGTAAGTTTGATGGCTATAACTTACTACCGGGCACAATGGAAGTCTGATGCAGCTTTTTTGGAGCTGGTGTGCTGGTTCTATGCCTAGTGGATGCTCTAGCTCAGTTGCAGCCAACCTTTTGGGCAGGCACAAATTAGGGCTGCATCCTCCCTGAGTGCCACCTTGAGCCCCTTCCCTTACCCAATCCACTGTTCTGCTTTCTTCTTCCTGCCTTGTCTGAATACATACTATTCATGGTACTTGCTTGTTATAGTCAGTGTTGCTCTTAACTCTGTGCTTTCTCACTTACTAAAAAAAACCCTCTGTAGGCTCTGTAAACACCCAACATACACCTAGAGCAGGGGTGGTCAACCTGTGGTACGTCTGCCAAAATATACACACTATATGATATATTATAGATTTTTTCACAGTTTATCTTTACTGTTTTTTCCTTTACCGTGATGGATTGAATATCTTGAACCTGCTATAGTTACAGGGAGAAAAGTGTCATTTTCTAAACCTATGACAACCCCTTAAAGGAAGTCTAGCCAAACGCATTTTATGCTGTTGGACAGCAGTATTTATAATCAGCCACCTTCTCCTTTGGGGAGCAAGGGGGCTATCACTTTGCATCCATGAGAGTTGTGATACATTATACGCACACATCTTAGTAGCAAGAGACCAGGGTTTGACTATGGAAAAAATTCTTGCTAGGACATAGGGAGATGGGCTCCCCATCAAACGGCAAAGTGACAGGCAGTTAACAAGATTCAGTTCAGGACAGCTGAGCAGCACAGCAGTAGATACACATGCCACTTGTACGAGATCTGTGAACCTCCGTCTCCCTCAGTGAAGCAAAGTCAGCATGCTCACTAACTGATAGGGAAAAGGAAAAAGGACTCTAGCTTGTCCACCTACTGTTCAGGAGATGACAGTGGAGTGATGAAAGGGAAACAGATCCTACTTCATCCACCAGAAGGATGGTTGCTGACCTAGTACCAGGTAAGGATGGGAAGGAAAGCAAATAGGAGAGAAAGTGGAATTGTCCTCAGGACAGTCCAGAGAGGACAGATATTGCCAAAGTCAGATAGTACTGACTAAATACTGATGACACCAGGGCCCCTGCATTAGTAAAGTCACTTCTTCCCTGTAACAGCCTACTTGCTTGAGGATTTTCAGAACTAATAGCCTTTTCAAACAGAAGAGATCATCGGTGTCTCTGTGTGAGCAGAGAGACTAATTCCTGTTCATAGATTTAATCCTATTAAAAAACCGGCAGCTACTACAACTTCAAGGCAAAGGGAAAAATCCAAAGATTCAATAAAATGCAATTTAAAATGCAAGGCTTCAATTCACTGCAGAAAAGCTGCAGTTCTTCTAGTCAGCCAGTCTGAAACTAGACCCAAATGTGATGAGAAGGCCTCTTTGGCAAGATACCACTTTCCTGTGTCCCTCCCCACCACGTAATTCTTAGTGTTCCTCTACCTGAGAGAGTAGGGACTGTACCACAATTTAATTTTTTCTTGTTACTGAAGTGGTTACATTATCTTTTATTACCCCATGTACTGAATCTAGAACATAGCAATTAAAGGCTAGATTGTGTTCCTATTGCAGTTTCTGGATTTCTGCCCTTCACTTATGGCAGCAATTCTCAAGCAGCACCCAGGGTGCCTTGAGTTCCTTTCAAGGGTGCCATGCCATGTTAGCACTGTTGGGAGTACCAACATGATTCACAGGATGAACCCAGGGATTTCAAATAGGAATTCATAGAAACATTCTGAGCTGCTACAGTATTTCTGAGTTCTTTGTAACAGAAGAATTGCTCTACTACTTTTATGCAGTCAAAAAGGTGAAAACTAAAAACTGGCATTTTCCAAGGGGGGGGGGGGGGCCGCAAGGCAACTGAAGCCGA
>NW_005842017.1:739950-741820 GCF_000455745.1 Alligator sinensis
CTACCAGCAGGAATCCAAGGCAGGGCTATATAATTCATGCAAACAATTGCAGCTCCTCTGCTTACAGCCTGCAGAATGGGTCCCATACAAGGTCAGTTTTTCTCCAAGCTAACCAGCTGGAGTCCAAGCATCACTTGATTTGGTTAAGGTTTCCCCTAGAAATATTTATAGTGGCATGCACAGCCTGTGCCCCACAGTAAGGGCTTGTGTGAGGTGTCCTTTGCTCCCTAAACCAGCTGGCAGCAAATTTACACAAGCATACCCCACAGCAAGTCAAGTTCATCTTTACATCAGTCCTTTGCCCCGGCACCACCTTTCACTGTGTTCCGTGCAACACATTTCTGCATCTTCCGTATTCACTTCTACGTTTCCTTCTATAACTGCATGCAAGTAAAGAGAAGTAGTTAGCCATGTAAGTCATAAGTCAGGCAGAAGGCAGGACAGTGGTGCCTTAGACCACACTACCCTTACCCTCTCTGTATTTAAATACAAGTGACAGACTACAGGTTCTCAGCCCAAGTACCTGGGCTACCTTTTATAATCCTTACGCCACTATGATTTTACTGCTTTATTTCATCAAGAACAAAGGGAGCTGAGAAGGGCGAGTGGCCTGTATCCGTATTCCTATATGAATTAGCATTCATGGGGTACTAAGGGTTAAATTTGCACTCCAGACTTCATCCTCCACAATGACTATGAAATCACACAACTACCGCTCTATGAAATCACAGTCATAGAAGACATTAGTGAGGAACCAGCCTTAGACAAACCACTGGGCAAAGGACACACAGGCCAGAACACACGGAGCAGATAAGGTCCATCTGACAAATACTTTTGTAAGTTTTATAGTGTGCACACAACCAGCTGTAGCTGGACACTTGACAAAGATATTCCATTTCCAGTGGCACGCATGGATGGACCAGTGTCTCCAAATGTCCACAGGATAGACAAAGCTCTCTCAGAAACTCACTAGCCTAACAGTATGAAAGAAAGAAAAAAACCCAAAAAACCTCTTACGCTTAGAATGGCATTGTGGGTCTTGTTAGTCATATTCTTTGGCAGGTGAGAGGAAGCCTGCGGAGTATTTTGTTGCACTGGACACAAGAGCTAGAATGAAAGGCAGCAACAGCAGCGGTAGTAATGCAACTAAGACAGCTTAAACTTGAATTCTTCTGGAAAAACTTTTAGTCAATGTTGGTGACTATGGCTGTTCACGCTGGCAGAAGGAGCAAGACAGTGGATGGAGCTGAGATGCTATAGGAAAGAAAAAGCGTCAGCAACACGAGTCTTATTTGGAGGAAGGGAGAAAAAAAAAGATGCAGGAAGGGTTCTGAAAGGAAAGTTCATCTGTTTTCATTCAGCTGCCTTTAGTAACCTTAAAAGTAAAAGCCTCCTCTGCTGGTTTTTGTTTGTTTGTTTTGTAACTGAAATAAAAGCCCACTAAAAAAAGGCTGCCCCCCACCCCAGTGCCAAACTTCTATAAAAGGGGAAATACCAGTGTGCAAGTCCTTTGGAAAATCCAGAGATACGGTATGCTCTGGAATGCAGTCATACTCTCACTCTCAGTATACACTAACTACAGGGCATATATTCTGGTACACTTCCATATATTGAGACTAGTACCCCCACATCTCTCAGGTGGTTTCAATGAATTCACTAGAACTATTTCCAGAACAAGGTGCTATGAAATGCAAATCAGGCTAGCAGAGCAGGGCCCAATGCCAAAGAGACCTACCTTAGTTCAAAAGTTCTCAGCCTTCCCCCTACCAAGGGGTCCACCCATCTAAATATAGTCAGAGGTGTGCTTGCTATGCCCATCACTGCCCCTTTTTCTGTCACAATGTCCATCAGTGTTGATGACACCCGGGGG
>NW_005842017.1:741830-753871 GCF_000455745.1 Alligator sinensis
CAATTATCATTGTGGGTTGGTGGCCCGGGGGGGGGGGGGGGGGGAGGAAATCTTATGTGTACCTTACAAGTAGATTTTGCAAAGAAAGGGACAGAGAGAAGGAAGATGGCATAAGGAGGGACAGTGAAGGCTGACGTAGGACACAAGAAACAGGTAGAAACGTTTGGGGGACGCAAAGAGCAGAGGGGGTGCCTTTAAATTGTAGCCACTGCAGGACTCCAGCTTATGTAAACACACTCGACAACACGTTAGCCCAGCCAGATCAGGAAATGGTAGCAAGACAGTCACAGCAGCATGGACCTTCACACAGGCAGAAAAACCTGCTAGAGAAGCTGAGTGAATACTAACTGCTGTGCAGCTGTGGCTATCCTGAACCCTGCTCTCAGAACCCAAACTAGCCAGCCTGAGGCTAGCTCAAGTATGACTGTACAAGCTGTAAATCACAATGGCTACAATGCAGATGGATCCAGAAATTAAGCCATTCTTTTAATGGAAAGTGCTACCAACTTAACTAGCATGTCACTGCTGCACCCCAACAACGGTCAAGTGGTGGAAATCAAAACATGTGGAAGGAATCAAAACATGTGGAAGAGGTGATCTCTTTTATTAGACCAACTAGATATTTGCAAACAAATTATTGTATTTATTTTCAAGCTTTCAGGCACACTTGCCCTTCATCAGGCATAGGAGAGAGCAGCGATTGTAAAAGTTCTTCTAGGGAGACCTAGGTACTTTTACTTGGCTCTTAATTGGCTCCAGGAGCTTTCTGGAATGGATCATGATGGCAAGACAGGAGGAGGAGGAGAAGAGTTTTGATTCGTCTACCTCTAGGAAGATGTAACCAGGATCATAAGTGGCATTTTTCATGCCTTCATCCAAATCCACTTGAAAGAAAAAAGTGTGACTCCAAGCATGAAGATAATAGAGAAGAGGTACTTGGAGCTCTTACATTAATGTATCTCAGTGCAAATACTAAATATTCCTACAAGGATGATTCTTGGGAACTTAAACTCCACAAATAAAGCAGTGGAAAGCCAGAATGGACCATTAAATCATCCAATCCAACCTCCAGTATGAAAAAAGGCAGAGAATTTTGCCCAGTTACCTGGATGCCAAGCTTAATTTCTTCTTCATATTAAGACACCTTCCAGAAAATCGTCCAGTCTCAATATGAAGACCTTAAATTGATGCAGTCTCCACCATTTCTCTTGGTTGTTTCTTCAAATGCGGGAGAGAAGAAGGAAGGGAGAGAATTGATGCTCTTTTTAACTTGTTTCCTGGTTTCCATTTCTAGAAACTGCTTCTGCTTTGATGCCTACTGTTTCCTCTTCATGAAAATATTTATCTACTGTTATCACTGCAACATCTCATTCATCTCCTTAAAAGAAACCTGCAGTCCTCTCCGAACACACAGATTACACATACTGAGAACCCCACACTTCGGATTTAAAAGGAATTTTGCCTGCACTTGAGGCTAGAAGGAAGGACGCCAATGGATTCCCCATCTTTACATTTCCCTACTCCAGTTCCACAAATTTGAGTTTGCTTTATGCCAGCTAGTTGGGTGCATAAGGTTTGTTTCTAACAATAAAGAAGTATGTTTCCTACTATCTTGAAATATGTTCTAATTCACGTGAGCTGCATGCGAGCCAAGTTTAGACTGATTTAAACATAACTGGCTGGAGCAAGGATTGGATGAGAAGGAGATCTCAGAAAGGCAGAGAAAAGACCCATCTTGCATCTTACAAGTACGTCAGTGCTAAAGAAGACAGAGAGGGAACAGAGCATGATATATAGCAAAAGAACTTGTGACACTGAAATTCTGCCTGTTAGCAATAATGCTAGCAGAAAACAATACTTTATTCCTTTAACTGCACATAGGATAGAATGTTAAAGACAGAAAAGGTAAATATTTAAAACTTGCTTGCTGTTACAGCAATAAAGGCACAGCAGGGTGACAACAGAAGGATATTGATCCCTTCCTGAGGGTGAAATGCAAATACATTACCTAGTAATTATAGCAAATGCTATGATTTAGATTATCCATTAGATCCCATTTACACCCTTGCTCTCCCATTTCCCAGTGGCACATGCAGTTTTTGAAACATTACCTCTTCTTTACAAAAATATTGCAGGCTTAGAGCCTAAAACAGACTTTCCCTCTTTTGGAGAGATCAAGTGAAAAAAACAACCCAGGCTATGAAAAAAGGGGAAGAGTGATATGATGTAAAAATATTTCCCCAGATTTAAAAAACAAATAAATAAAAGCCTCTCTGGTTAAGATGGCCAGGGACAGACAACAAGACTGACAGTGAGGCAGCCCTTTCACTGAGAAGCAGCATGACTATTTCAGTGAAACCTGTACTCTATTTGACTGCATCAGACTGTCACATGGCTCAAACCTGTGAGGCATGTAGCTATTGCAGAGCATAGCCAGTGCACACATCTGTGCTGTAAGGAAAATGCGTGCTGCAGGTTGGCACTGATCAAGGGTTCTGGCAAGAGCCTCTGTTAATCTAAAAAGGTATAAAGTTGCTATTTTCTTCGGCAGGGTGCAAAAGGAAGCTCTGCGGTGGTGGGCCTGAAGCACTCTGCAGTTTGAGCATCCCTCCAGTTTCTTCAGGGCTCCCCTCGGACATCCCAGAAACATATTACTCCAGCACTAAAAATCCATGTTATACTGCCAATAGTGCTTGGAAATCCTGTTTCTCTTCACATTCTCCCATTCTTTTTTCTCAGAGGTGTGCAATACTCTATACAAGCAGCAACATTAAGAGAATGAAAAAAAACTACACAACATAGGCAGACCGACCAACTGGAAATTTTGCATATTTCAGCTCAACTTTGGCCCTGGAATGTTTTGGGTTTTTTTTTTAAATTAGGAATCGACACCAAGACAGAGGTTTTCTCCTATAATTTTGAGCTATACTTACACCGTATTCTACTACCTCCCAATAAAAGCCACTTACTGAAGTTTACTGTCAAAGCATACTATGTATGAAAAAGTACACTACAAAGTAGGTGACAGCATGTTTGAATTGGACTTTGGAACAGTTGCTGGATGAAAAGAAAACTGTTTGGTACATGGCTCCCATTATTAATGAAACAGAGGTGGAAAGAAATATTTTCTCCATACTAGGATTTTTCCCCCCTGCCCTGAATCAGGACAGAATCTAGGCCTATTCTAAAAATATAATTTAATTTTAAACAAACCGTTCAGATTTTGCAGGCAAACAATTTTGGTACTTCCAGGCTCAACAATAACATTCTTAGGGTGAGGTTTTGTAACACAAACCAAGCAAAAGTAGAGGAAGTGCTTTCAAGATAACAGACATCTCCAGAAGCAGGTCCCAGACTCAGTTTTCACTGAGATCCACATTCTTAAGCCCAGGCTGTTCTCTGACCTTTTCCTCCCCATGACTCACGTAGCATTTATTCAGTTCTACACATTCTCAGACTTCCTGCTAACAAAGTGATGGAGTTTCCAAGCTAAGATGTCCTGGGAGTGGAGAAGTTTCACAAGATGCATCTAGGGCTGAACACTTCCTATTTCACTAATCCATAAATCACCATCTATTTGTCATCACTCTGTGCTCCAACATACTGACAGCAATAAACAAGAATATAAAGGAAAGGTGGCTTAACCCCAGGCCACGAGAGTCTAAAAGACTTCTGATGGCTGCACAGCTCTTTCAAAGAATTCTACTTGCACTCTCCAAAAAACAGATGCTGTATTCACTTTAAGCCAAACTCAAGGCCACCACACAAACTAGGGTGTTAGATTTTAGGACCAATATCTACTGGCTTTAATTCTGTATTCTGTCTACTCCACTTAATGACAAATAACTGCAGGCCTTAGGTGCAGGGCAAATTGCCAGGGTAGACTCCATTTGGGCAAGGGTTGGGTGTCTCTGTTTCAAAGGACAACGAGCATCTGTGCTGTTACTGAAATCAGAAGTAGACTGGAATAGGACCAGAGGGCAATGTTTTTAAAACAAATAGCTTCTTTTGTGGTTGAGCAAAGTGCTTACTGCTGTATAGTTTAAATAATCACATATCTGTCTTACAAATATATTAAATCCTTCCAAGCCAAACACTGGTTTCATTCCCCAAATGCATTATAATCAGCTACACAGAAGGGCTGACAAACACATAGAGGGGAAAGCTTTGGATTTCCCTCTATTCTGAACCTTCATCAGACCCAGTGAGTTAGTAAATAATGTGCTGCTTAAAAATAACTCGGTGAAAGCACAATTTCAGGTCATGTATGGAGCTCATTTTTAATACATATTCTCTACAGTGATTTCCATAGCTGCTTGCTGGACAGAATCCAGTATAACCCAGCACCCAGACTTCTCCAGCAAAAAAAGCAGTTTAACTCATGCTCCTTTGAACAAGCAAGTCTCACAGCAACTCCTGCAACAGATAGTATAGGCTCAAGACTTTGAGTGATGTTACAGTAACAAGTAAAAGGGCAAATCTCATTAATTCAGCTTTCTTCAACAAGGCAGATTAGTAGAGAAAGGTCTCACATGGCTGTAACTGCCGATCCATCACTAAGCACAACAGTTCCTTGCATCAACTCAACCACAGAGAAACACAGTACATTCTGTCCATTTGATTTGGAGAAAGAGTTGGCATTTTGAAAGGAGGTACTCAAATGGCTAGATCATGACTACAAAAGTATTTAGACTTATTCACTGGAAAAAATAACTACCAAAATAGAGCAAGGAAGCATGGAGCCTTTCCTGAGAATGAATAGTTGATTTAGTCCAGATCACCCCAGAAACAGCTAAGGACCAGTTGTATCAGCAGATCATTAATCCCCAGGAAGTTCCCTAGCCAAGACAATTATTATGATTAAAAAATGAAAGTCAGAGCAGATTATAAAATCACCCACAGGCACAGATTCCCCCATGGCCTTCCCCACACATGACAAAGCAGCCATGCACAGACCTTCCTAGAGTAGCAATAGAAGACTTAGAGTGACTGCACTAGCCAATCAGATTGCAGAGCAATCCCTCTGCTTTCAATTTAGCTTAGAGAGATCAATACTCTGTTATATTCCAGACAACAAACAAAATTAAATTGGCATTGGATTGAAGCAACAATACATATCAGTAACTTAAGGATGGAAACCAGCATAAGGATGTCACGTTGGTGAAGACTTGGACAAGAGTTTCAGCAGCTTCAACAAAGAGGAAAGACAGGACAACAGAAGTGACACCAGGATTTGGATGTATGGGCCAAAAGAAAGTATTCAAAACTGAAGTTGAGATTGTGGGTTTAAGGGAAAGGAAGGCTGGCAGTGCTCTCCCATTTAGTAGTAAAGGGCACCCCAGGATCTACCACCCGTCCCACCCCCTGCCTGGGCCCGATCCCACTTCTGTGCCATGGCGGCACTGAGTCACGCCCACTCGGCTGCCAGATGAATGTGGTGTTGGATCCCGGACCAGCCAGGTCTCTGTGTTCCCCCCCCCCCCGGACTGTGGGGGCTTCCAAGCCAGGGCCCAACATAACGTTCATCTGGTTGCCAGGTGGGCACGGCATAGCGCAGCCATGGCACAGAAGTGGGATCAGGGTTCAGCTGGATCTGGGACACTCTGTGGCGCAGGGGCAAATGGGGGGAGCTCCCACCGCTGGGTGCAGCCCGGCGGAGGCCCTGGGGGTCCATTCCCTGCCCCTACCTGTGCTCTCGGTGCAGCCCACAGCAGCAGCTGCCTCTGCCTCCTCCACCCCTGTAGAGATGGGGAGGAAGACCCCCTACATCCCTGGAGGAGCCCCTTGGGCTCCAATCCTCCCACCACCCAGCTGGGCTGGGGCCCTACTTACCTTCCCCTGTGCTCCTGGCTGGGCCGAATGTCAGTTGCTTGCTGCGAGGGCCTCGATCTGGCCCCCGCCCCTTCCCTCCCCCACAGACTGACCTACTGGGGCTGGGGGCAGCGGGTGTGTGCATGCGTGTGCACCCAGACGTTCCCCTAGCACGGAATCAACCCAAAGAGGCTCTGGGATGTACCTGTTGATCGGGATCCCCAGGTTGACAAACACTAGCCTAGAGACTATTTAAACCTAACTCTGCAGTTAAGATCAACCCGGTACATAGGCAGGAAGGAGAAAGAGAAACTTGCAAAGGCAGAAAGGTCAGACAGATGCTCAAGTTCAGTTTGTGCCTTTAAAAACTATTATTTAGTGCTGCAGTAGAAGAAAAGGGTCAAAAGAGTTGCTAGAAACCCCCTTGAAAAAAATAGACAGGCAGAAAAGGCAATGCAGCTTCCCCTAAACAAGGCAATGTAACCCATGCATGAGCTTTTAGAAGACTGAGTGTTTGAAGAGCCTGCACCGCTTCATCATGAAAATAATCTGCACCAAAAAAAGCTGAGACAAGTGTTGGTTCTTCATCGACTCATTTCAAAATTAAAACTCAATCTAGCCTTTCCCTGAAAATTCTCAGGAATTCTGTTCTGCCCTGGAAGATGAGGAACGTAATTTCTGTGTGAAAACTAAAGTATCCTTCAAAATGCAGCCAGAGTGGCTGGTTAAATGCAAACAAAACTCATCCCAGCTTTAACTGCAAAATCAATATCAACACCTCTATGAGGCAGCCATTGCTCTCCCAAAATACTGACTGGGAGATGCCTTTCCACTGGGCACAAAGAGCAAAGCAACAGAGTTTCACAGTAGCAGTCGGTTGAAAAGTAAGAGGCCGACTTACTTCTATTTTTGTGCCTCTATAGGATTACTGTTCCCCACTGGCTCCTTTTCCAACGTGGAGTATGGTGCCCTTGCTACTGTGAAAGCAGGCTGAGGTCATGACTCCCTGCTGCTAATAGCAAACACACCGTGAAAAGGGCAAAAAGGGGGAGTTTAGCCCATCTCCTTGGCCACCAGATTACACTGTTAAATCCAGGAGCAACTGGAGTCTGCAAACCCTTGTCTCCCTCAAGACTCATCATACTCACACCAAGCTGAGGTTCTGCTGTCAGGAATTCTGTTGCTTCTCAGATCAACCCTACAGGTGCATCCAGACAAGCATGCATGTGTTTCCCTGAGGGCAACTAGCAGCAGCACATGTTTGTGCCGCTAGTAGTCTCCCCCAGGAATGCGCCTGCACATGGGCGGCTGGCCAGAATTCCCTAGGTGGGGCAGGGGAGATTGGGGCCAGCACCTGGGCTGGCCCCAACAGCCTTACCTGAGGTCCTGGGGGCCTCCCAGGGCTGCAGCTGCAGCGATCTGGGCGCGCACAGCCTGGCCGACAGTTGGAGCATGGGTCTGGCTGGCCAGGGTCCAGTTTCAGGCAGTGCATGCTGCTGCCATGTGCACCACACTGCTTTTTTCTCCGCACATTTTTTTTTAATTTTTTTTTTTGATACTGGGATTTCCCAGTATTGAAATTTGGCTCCACACAAATCACAAGCATGAGATGCATTTTACAGCTCCTCAAAAGCCTTTGAGGTGCCACAAAGTGAACATGTGCGCTTGTGTGAAGGCACCCTGCACGTTTTAAATCAAAAGCTAAAAAGATTCCCTAAGGCACCTTGCATTTACATTGAAGGCTAGATTACTCCATTTAAACAAGAGGCATAGGAGCGCCTGCAGTTTAGAGTTTTCCAGGAGACAACTGACTGAAACGTGTCTTTAACGGTCTTAGTGCTGTATTTGTTATTTCAGAAACATTTAAGATAAATCTTTGCAAACGATCATTAAACACAACCAATCATGTTCTCAGTGTCAGGGAATTGAGCAGAAAATATCAGGGGAGGGAGAGAGAAGGAAAGACAAATGAACACTGTAGGAAAGTCATCTGTGATCTACTCAGGCTTCTGAGCTGCAGCACGCTGTACCAGGCCATGTGACAATTTATGCAAATATCAAAAGCTAATTTGCACATTCAGTGAAAATCTGCATAGAAACATACATTGTGTGGATTTAGTACTGGCGAGAGGTGTCTGTTGGATGGCCCTTGTGCACAAAGTCAGTTATTTATCAACATGGCAAGCGTTTTACAGCACCATTGCCAGCAGTCTCAAGCCTAACCTGGTAGACTAGGGACTTAGAAAGGTAGCTTTGTCTCCTTGGCCATGCAGTTCTTAAAGTCCCTCCTGAACTTGCCAGCTAGTGCACAGTAGGTGCATCTACATGTGCCCCTACAGTGCCCCTACTTCCTAAAGGAAGTACTAAGTGACAGTGCAGTAACAACAGCACCGTAGAGACATGTGTAGATGCACCCACCGAGGAAATACTAAATGACGGTGCAGTAGGGGCATGTGCAGGGGCATGCGCAGTAGGGGCACACGCCCACTGTGCACTAACTGGCAGATTCAAGAGGGACTCTGAGAACTGCATGGCCAAGGAGATAAAGCTACCTTTGTAAAGAAGTATTAAATGCCAGTGGCGCACAGTTATTTTTAGCCGCTATGTCACCATAGCAACGGCCCATACCGAGGGAGCATGTTGCTACAGTGGCATAGCTGTGGCATCATGGTTTCTGTCCACTGATGCTACATCGCCATAGCATGTTACTACGGCAACATAGCATCACATGTAGATGCGCCCAGTGTAGTGGAAAATATAATGACAGCTGAAACTGACACCCTAACATGCATTGCATGAGAATACATTTTAAGCCTCTACTAAGCTGTCCCTGATTTCAAAATGAAAAACCATTAGGGCCAATAGGTAGGAAGCTCTGAAGTGCATTAGCTATGTCTTGAAGTATGTCCCAAAATGCTTAATCCCTGTTCAACTAAAAAGTTGCATTTTAAAGAATAAGGCTTGCTTTCTTGAACAGGGGCTGCATCTACACGAGACGTCGACTGTGCAGTAGCCCAATACTACTGTGCAGTAGCGTCACGTGGCAAAAAAGGTATTTGCTGGTGCTACTATGCAGTAACTCAGGTTACTGCACATTTATTTAGTACTCTTATAAGCAAGCAGCATCTTATGTAGACATGGCCAGTAAGTTTATCATATGTTGACTTTCTGACATATGAACAGGTGGGATCTTCCATTACATGTGCACACAGGAAAAATTCTAAATAAGCGCCTGCCTGCTGTTGTTATAGGGACAACTCTCAGTAAATAAAATACAACCCCCCACCCATCAAGACCACACCACTTGCACTCAAAACTAAAGCACCTTGTTGGTGTAAAGATTTAATTGATGCAATTTGAACATAGTTTACCTCAGCAGCTTTGCCGAGAGCAATATAATGATGAAGAGCAGACATGCGCAGCCCAAATGCCTTGCATTTATAGCAGTGGCAATTTAGGACAGGGAAAGAATGGGTCACGGTGGCATTCAACTGCTGGCGGGCAGGACAAATGGAATATTGTATTACCTCTCCCTAATGGAACCAGGCAAATAAAAGTCAATCCTAATTGACTTCTCTGTTAATGACATCAAAAAACAGGGTTCCTGCTTTCATCTGGAAAGATCAACATGCCGTGTGGAACAGTGTTAATACTGCTGGTATGATGGAATGCATGAGGCCCAGAGAATTTTATATGGCAACCCATATCAGACTTCCCTCTAGAAAGAAAGAGAGTTATCACAGACTTAACTTAAAAGAAACTCCAAGTCCTGAAATTTCTAATTTTCCATCACTTTCACTGTAGTTAGGAACAAGTATTAACATCAACTTGCTTCTAAAGCAGATGAGTTCTCCGAGACACTGAGAACTGCTTTTTCCATCCTGATGTGAATTTACAGGTCAATTCTAGGCCCCTACAGGTTTATTAACGCTAATGCTGAGAACTGGGCCTGAGAGTTCCTAGTGGAGGTGAACCTGAGACTAACCCAAGCCACAAATAAAGGAACCACATGAATTGGGTAATACCTTACACACCTAGGCCATGGGTATGAAGTCTTAAAATAGCCACTAGTGACTGAAGATCGCCAGGCAACACATGTGGCTCTCTGGGACACAAGAAGTGTTTTTGTGATGTCAGGCTAGTGTTTGCATTGCTGATGGTGTTTACCAGAAGACAGGCATTTATTAAAGACACCTCCATCCCAGCAGCATCAGTGGAAAGGGCGAGGGAAGAGTAAGAATTATTTAAATATTACTGTAGTACCCAGAAGCCTCAAATCAGGAGTAAGGTCCCACTGCACTGGGCATTGTAGAAGGCCTAACAAGCGTACTTGCCTCCCTGTCAAAGGCTCCCTGAATCCAGAACAATTAGTACAGGATGTACTACCACTTGTGATAGTACTGGTTGACTATGCTGAGGTCTGTGCCAACCTCCTTCCCCGCCAATGGTTTTAAGGCAGTGACCATTATCTGAAAGCTGCTACTGATCTGTTCCTGAACCAGAATAGGGAAGTGTCATATTGAATGAAATAGTTTGAATGTTTGTAATAGTTGCCCATTAGCCAGTTTAGGAAGAAGACAAGATTTATCTTCTTATCTAGGCCATTGTTTTGGTCTACATGCGGAAGGTCCTGACTTTGCTCCAAGTCTTAACTTTTGAATTTTATCTTTAGAGGCCTTTAACAAAGAGAACCTAAAAATGACCCTTAAGCAAATATCCCGAATTCCGAGAGATCAAACCCTAGGGCCTTTGAAAAAATTGGAAAGAAAAGGTCACTTGCAGTGGTAGGGAAGTTCCCCAAAGTAATTAAAATGATCAACAAAAGAAACTAATTACTAAGCAAAAGAATCTGTTGAGTAAGATCCGAGCCCAAATTTGGGGGTAGTGACAGGTTTGGGTAGGAGGGGCCCAGGATGGCAACTCACTCAATAAAAACTGTAACCTACGGTCCCAATTTGGAGGAAATCACACTTGCAGAACAACGAAGGAAGAATCGCAAGTGTAGGCCAGATCAGACTGATCACCTGAACCACCCTCTCCGTGAACACGAATCTCTTAGTTCACGCTGAAGCTGCAGAGCGCCCGAAAGGGACTGAAGGAAGGGGACTTAGTCCTATCACTGCTGAGGCCAGCCCATTGAATCGTATTGCTGAGGCGAGCCCATTGAACTGTACTACTGAGGCCAACCCATTAAATTGTACTACTGAGGAATGAAACCATATTTTGGTATTTGGCTTCTCAGAATTCTAGGATTGTAAGTATATTATGAAAAATAATAGTATTGATTCAAATTTAACTTTTAGTTGTAATTGTCGTTTTTGTAATACTAATTCTTATAGCATTGTTTGGGAAGGAAGTGCATTTGGAGCATTGTTTCTGATATATGTAATTATTGTGTTTTTAATGTTTGTGGTATTTCTTAAAGCTAAGCAGTGTTATATGTGTAGCAAAGAATTTTAAAATAAAATTGTGTTGTATGAATTAAGAGTGTAATCATTGTGAAATCGTGCAATCAACTAACTACTCCCCCAGCCAGTGCATCAAAACAAATCAGTAAATTGTGTGGGATTTTCTCTATTCCATAACCCACTAGAGACAGGAAGGGCCCATGTTTCTACTTTAACTGCCACCAGTCTGTGACAGTTGGTGGTCTTGTAGGTCAGGAGTGTATAAAGATGAACCACAGATAAGATGAAGAGGAATCTCAGTTGCAAGTGGGTGCACAGAGATTTGGAAGATGTTTAAAAGTATGGATTTCCCAATCAGATTCCCACATACAAAGACAAAAAAAAAAAGTTTGAATCACCTGGTTTCTGCAGAATCAAAATCTCAGTAGCCATGTACAAGCAACTTGTTTCTGTTTGTTTTTTTTAATGTCTGCTTGGAAAGGGGATATAGGCTGTAGACATGGCCAGTGACTGATAGACAACACTGACTATGCACATAGCAAAAGCCCAAGTTATCAATGATAATTACTTAAACTGACATATAATCAATACACTTGCATTTACAAATCACAAGCAGTAGCCTAGGGAAGTAGAATAAAAACCTATTTAATCAAGATTAATATTAGATTAGACCAAAAATTAATAACTGCATTTTGGAAAAGTGTGCAACAGCAGCTAGAAATAGTGATCCATGTTTTGTTTACTAAATTGTTTAATTGGTCTATTCAGCAAATTAAAAGAAACAAAACATGGCAAGTGGCATTCCCAGATGGTGAGGGAAAG
>NW_005842017.1:753902-757073 GCF_000455745.1 Alligator sinensis
GCTCTCCCTTCCAAAACTGGACTTCTCAGGGACACAGACCCCAGTTAATTGGTATCTTCCAAGTCCACAGGAAAACTCTTCAGTACAATTCCCAAAGTTTCAGTGAAACAAATAAATTTGAACACCACCAACCACAATATTTATTTAAAATAACCCACATATAAATATTGTGTCAGCTGGGGCAATCTTCAGGAAGACCTTTGCAAATTCAAGACAACCTGCTGCTGGCCTGCTTCCTCCTCCCTCCTGCATCACTCCCAGCTAGTATAGGTGAGAATCTGTATTGTGCTGCTGCACATGGCTAGATAAGCATAACAGACAAGTGCTTATTCATACACTTTGGGGTGTAATCAATAAAATGTTGGGTTATAAGATTGCCTCTTGCTTCTTTTTCTGACTTGGGCGATAGCAATGCTTTACCTGGTAAGAGGGAATGGAGAATCACTGGGAAATGTGACTGACTCTTTAATTTACAAAAATAATAATCAGTCAGGGAATTGTAAATTTACTCCTCATCCATATGGACATGAATGACAAGGCTAGATCATGAGAGACTACAGGGCTCTGGGAACTGACAACACCAAACTATGGGGGAAATGTGGTCACATTCGCAGACAGGGGGGCAATACAGAATGACCCGGACAGGCCCATGAGGTGCGTATACCTCAACCAGATGTTGTTTTATATGAAGAAATGAAAAGTGCTCCATCTGGGGAGAAATAATCCACAACACAGGCTTAGGGGATTGGTTGGCAAGGCACTGTGGGATCATGGTCTGATGAGGAAGGGGGTACAAGAAGAATGATTGTTTCTCATGGAAGTGATCCTAAAAACTCAAACAAAGTCCATTCCCTTTCATAAGAAAGGCAGCAGAAGGGCTGGGAGACCCCTCTGGCTCAACACGGAAGTCATGGACCTCCTGAAATTAAAATGAGAAGTCTACAAAGGATGGAAGTTAGAAATAACTACCAAAGAGGAGTACTTCGCAACAGCCCACACCTGTAGGGAGTGGATCAGGACAGCAAAAGCACAAACCGAATAGAGATTAGCAGTTGGAATCAAAGACAACAAAAGTCTTTCTTTAGATATTTAGGAAGTCAAAGGAAGGGGGAAAAAAAGGGGGAAGCATAGAGCCCCTGATGAATGAAATAGGATGGCTGATAACCAACACCCAGGACAAAACCAAACTCCTAAATGAATACTTCACGTTGGTATTCCACCAGTCCAGGGGTGTTAGCCTGCTTTACAGGATACAGGATGATCAAGGTTGGGCGTAGATCTTGTGAGGGAGCACCTACAAAGACTAAACCGGCCAATGTCATCGTGCAACCGATGGCAAAGTTACTTGAAGACTCGTGATGCTCAGGAGTGATCCTAGAAAGTTGGAAGAAGGCCAGTGTGGTGCCCATCTTTAAGAAAGGGAGAAAGGAAGACCCAGGAAATTGCAGGCCCATCAGTGTGACCTTAATCCTTGGTAAAATCCTGGAGAAAATTATCGAAGAATCCATTACAGACAGGTTAACAGAAGGCAGTATTCTGAAGGATAGTCAACATGGCTTCGTTAGGGCAGGTCATGCTAGACCAGGGGTGGGCAAAATGCAGCCCGGGGGCCAGATGCAGCCCACCAGGCCATTCTATCCGGCCCGCGGGGCCCCTAAAAAATTTAGAAAATTAATATTTATCTACCCTGGGCTGCCTGTCATGAGGCCCTTGATGGCTTACCAAAACTCAGTAAGTGGCCCTCTGCCCAAAATAATTGCCTGCCCCTGTGCTAGACCAACCTCATTTCCTTCTATGATCAGGTTACTTGCCACCTGAATTTGGGAAAAGAAGGTTGATGTCATATAATTGGACTTCAAGAAGACCTTTGACTTGGTCTCCCATGAAGTCCTCATGAAAAAATTGGGAAAATGTGGCCTTGACTACTTTAGGGTCCGGTGGCTAGGTAACTGGCTCCATGGTAGGACCAAGAGAGTATTGATTGATGGAACCGAGTCATCAAGGCGGAGGGTGACCAGTGGTGTCCCTCAGGGTTCAGACCACTGCTTTTCAACATGTTCATCAGCAATTTGGATTCGGATATTAAAAGTGAACCAGCAAAGTTCACTAATGACACCAAACTATGGGGGAGTGTGGTCACACTCGAAGATAGGCTCGCAATGCAGGCAGACGTGAACAGGCTTGTGAGGTGGGTAGACCTCAACCAGATGTCATTTAATAAGGAGAAATGTAAAGTGCTCCACCTGGGGAGAAATAATCCACAACACACTTACAGGTTTGGTTATGCTAGCATCACATCTGAACAAGACCTGGGTGTTATGACAGACAACAAAATGAACATGAGCCACCAATACGATGCCGTAGCTGGCAGAGCTAATCAAACACTACAAGCATCTACCGAGGCATCTCGAGCAAGGCTAAGGATGTCATCCTCCCGCTCTACTTGGCCTTGGTGAGACTGCAGCTGGAGTTCTGCGCCCAGTTCTGGGTGCCGCAGTTCAGGAAGGATGTGGAGAAGCTTGAGAGAGTCCAAAGGAGAGCCACGCGCATGACTAGAGGCCTAGAGACCAGGTCATATGAGGAGAAGTTGAAAGACTTGGGACTGTTCAGGCTAGAGAAAAAAAGACTCAGAAGGGACTTGGTGGCAGCCTGTAAGTATATCAAGGGCATATATCACATCAGGGCCTGGGGAAGCATCTTTTCACCAAGGTCCCCCAGGGGAGGACAAGAAATAACAGGCACGAGCCAAATGAGGATTGCTCATTGACCCAAAGATCTGTAAGGTTCCTTCCAGCCCCTAACAACTATGAAATGACAGTGTATTCTGTGTCTAAGCTTACAAAGAAGTCTTGATCATGGATGGGCTGTAGTCTTGTCTCTCAAAAATCCAAATAGAACCACGTTTTGGTAACAGGGCCCATCTGAAAACCTGACTAATATCTAGATTTAGGGTTGTTGGTTGTAGCCGTGAACTTGTCTACCTAGGTTTTTTTTTTAATTTTTTAATTTTTTTTACAGTCCAAGACATAAGCATAGGCAGGGACAGTCAAAAGAAACAGGCCAGGGAGGCACTAAAAGCATTCTAGCATGATTAAAAGGAGTTAAAACAGAAGCATCAGCAACAACTGTTTCAGGGAAAGGGGGGGGGGGGGGGGGGGGGGCTCTTTTTGA
>NW_005842017.1:757083-761278 GCF_000455745.1 Alligator sinensis
ATCTTTTAGAGCCAAATCCAGAGAGACAAGAGAACTGCCTTTAAACATTTCCAGCCTTTCCATAGAGCCCCTGGCTGTAAGGCTCAGCCAGAGACAATTCCAAGGAAGGGTGTGCCCCTGGAAATGGAAAAATGCTTCAACTTTGCAAAAAGAATGATAATATGATGGGTGTTTAACAGCTTCAAGCAACCTTGAATACAAGTTCAGCAGTTTGATTATTAAAGATTTAGGAAAAGGATACACACTTCACACAAAATCCTCCAGACAAAAAAAACCCAGCAGAACAAACAAAACAAAGAAGAAAACATCAGTAATCCATTCAATTCACACTAAAATAATAATGAAGGGATGAAAGGGTGTAATCTAGGAATACTGTGCCTACCTAAATTACTCTAAATAGATTAGATGAACTGTCATGGCATGACAAATCCATTCCTACTGTAGTTCCATGAAGATAGCAGTCCAACCCCTTCCTTCCTATTACGAACTGTTATCACTGGCCTACGTGCAAGAGTGCCATTTCTGCTCAGTGGTAGAGAAGACAAGGGCATTTAAGGTTAACTCTATGAAGCAACAGAGGTCCTGAAATGTATTCAGTTTCAATGCTCAGTTTGTGGTCCTTTGTAATCTACCTTTCAAAATGTCAGGTCATCAATATGTTCCAGGGGGCCAGGTTCTCCACTAATACTTCTTCTCATGCCTCTATACCACATTTGACCATTTTGTTACACAAAAAGTGCTTGTCTGTGGCACTTTTGCAAGGTCTTTCATTGCACAATGTGCCTTCAGCCAGCAGGCATTGTAGCAAGTGTATGGTCTGAGGCTCTGTGCCACAGTCACAGGTGGTTGAACTTAAAGCCCCACTTCTTTAGTTCAGTGTCCTACTCATCAGTGAGAGTATGCCACAAGTTAAAGCGAGCTCTTGACAGCTTCAGTATGCCAAAGCTGCCTCATCACCTAGCTAGGCAGAGACCCTTGCTAAACATGGGACAAACAATTCTCACGATCTAACCAACTATGAAGGTGATTGAAAAAAAAAGGTTAGTATTTCTACAGTGCCCTTTACTGCGACTGGAAGCCTGCTGTGAAATGGACAGAAGCCGTCAGTGGCAGTCCACGGCCACACATCGAGTCAGCAGTTTCCAGGCTGTTTTATCACCAGTGAGGTATACATTTTTCTCCTCACCTTCCCCCAATTTAGCTAGTCTGCAAGACCTTCTGACACTACAAGGCAAACGTCCTGTGGCCTTGAGCAGACTAGACAGACACGCGCTTCATCAGGTCGACAATGAGATCAAAACATGATGTTGCCCTCTGTTTGTAATTAGCATATAGTGTTGCTGTTCATGGGACAGCAAAAACAGAAACCACTGGTCTAACCTAAAAAGCTTCTCCTTCGTCTGGCCAACCAGATATAGGAGGATGAGACATGGGGTTGGCTAGTTTTGCCCAACAAGTCTGGAGTGAGATGCAGCACATGTAGAGAAGCAAGAGATTAGATCGGGGCAGGCAAAATCTGGCTTGCAGGCTAAATCTGGCTCACTCGGCCATTCTATCCAGCGTGCGGGGCCCCTCCAAAAGACAATTATTACTGGTCTGTGGCTGCCCCTCTGAAAGCCAGCGGGAGGCATGGTGGAGGACTTCCAGTGGAGAAGGTCGGGGATAAGGGGCATGACTTCCTGTCCTGAGATTGCAATCAGGGGCGGGGCACCTGTCAAGGGACAGGACTACCCTTATGGCCCTTAACAGCTCACCAGAAGTCGTTAAGTGGCCCTCCGCCAAAATAATTACCCACCCCTGGATTAGACCAATAGTACTCAACCTGTGCAGGACCCAACACACCTCATACTTAGGCCTAGATTTTTTGATCCAACAGACAAAAACCCAAACCTTCTCTCCTCTAGATCCCAAGGAGCTGTGATGGGCTGTTAAAAGAGAGAGAAGATGGTGGCCTGGGTAGTCATAATTTGGATATTTGCTCAAAACAGAGAGCCTCCTGGGAGTGGGTCTGGGTACTTTGCTCCTCTGGCACTGCAAACATGCCCAGCCATGATGCATGGAGGGCTACACCCTCAGCTATGGCCATAGGACAGCTCAACTAAGAGCCAGGAATGCAGTGGCAGGGGTCCTTGTGCTCCCTAGCATATAGCCACCAGGACTCCAGATTATATTAGCTAGAGATCTGCAAACCTTGCCTATACCTCCAAGACTACCAGCAGCATGTAGTAAGGGGGCCACTGATTAATCTCTGCCTACAATGGCTCTGGTGACTTTAAAACAAGCTCAGAACAGCAGGCTTTGAACAACTGAGGAAGGAAGAATCTGGACCATAGGCGGAATCCCATTTTGTCATGGTGCCCCATGGCCAAAAAGGGACTGGGGTCAAATATCCACTTGCTCACAAGCTGGCTCCCTGGTGGTACCAAAGTAGCTACTGCTCCCATTCATGATAAAGGGAGATTTGCCATCATCTGCTCCTGTTATCACCACGCACTCCAGAGCAGCTGGGAGGAAGACAGAGGGTTTCCATCTCAGCTCAGGCAACAACAGCAGAATCAACTGCACCTGAGCCATCCAGCTAGCTGACTAATGTCACTGAGGTCTTACCTAGGGCTGCAAAAGCCATAAGGAAGAGTCTGGTCCTCTCACACAGCCCCTATTGCAGAAGCAGAGCTGTCCAATGCAGAAAGAAAGCTCCGACTTGCTAACAGGGCATGCTTCACATGTGGGTTCTGCACAAATAGTAAAGCATAACAAGAGAGACAAAGAAAAAAAAAAAAGAAAGACCAGGAGCTTCACACTAGTCAGAAACAAACAGGCTGGTACCAGGCATGCTGCTCCTTCAAGTGAATACTGCAAAGAAGCCAAAAGAACGAGCAGAAACAGACAGTGCAGTGGGTTTGATGACATTTGTGCCCAAAACGTATTCAATTTTTATTGAATTATCTCGGTAACACTGTCCTGTCCCCACCCCCAGCCTCAGGTGACAAAGCAGTACACTAAAGAGAGATTTAAGCATTATGGTATTTGAAACTTTGCTGACTTACATCCGTCAAGCCTTACTTGAATCCACATTGTTGCACAGGTCTTGAAAGCTCCTGAAAAGTTCACGTCCCAGAACAATGGGCCCAATGCAAACCCAGGTGCACCTCCCATGGAAGTCTCTCCATCAGACTGATGGGTTGGGGAAGCCTCTGTGTAAGGAGGTCTGCACATGTGTGTCACAGAAAAGGGAGAGGAACTTGTCCAGTGATCACAGCACAAACCCAGAGCAAGTTCACCCAAGTCAGTGGAATCACCCTCGTTAGATACTACTGAACAAGCTGCCTGTTGTTTTCCCAAATATTATGCTCACAAACATGAGGGCATTAAGTAATTCCTGGTACCAAAAGATGCTTGCCTGATGTTTTACTCCAGATGGCCAAGCAGAAATTGATCAGCATTGTAATGGTTCAGGATATTACCAGCCTATGTTTCTCAACAGAAAAAAGCACCTAGAAAGCATTCAAACATCTTTCAATCGTGCAGTAATGGTGCTGATTTGCAATAGCTATGCACATGATGGCTAGGGACAGACATTACAAATAAACCGGCTTAAGTGATCAGAAACTGGTTTAAACTTATAACAGAACAGACATTCCGTGCACATAAACCAGTTTGAAAACGGTTGAAACTGGTTCAAGATAAACCTGGCTGAATGAATGTAGTATCAGACTTAACTGATTTGGGTCAAACTGGTGTATGCAATATCAGTCCCAGACCCCTTCCTGGTTTAAGTTAAACCAGGCTCCCCCAGCATCCCTACATACTCTCTGGGCTCGGTGGGGCTCTTTGCTCCACAGCAGGGCTGGCCCTGACCCTCTGCTCCCCAGCTGCAGCTCCGGCAAAGACTTGCAGGCACAGCAGGGTCTGCTGGCTTCCCCATGCCTCCCGCCCCACTCCTACCACTCACTGCTTAAGCAGAGATCCCTTCCTCCTCTCTCCCACAGCATGGACAGTAGTCAGCATGTGGTATGCGTCTCGGACGGCCGGAGCCGACTCGAGGTGATTTAGAAATTACTCGGTCGTTTGGGCGGGCTGGTGAATGGAGAGGCAGACACAGCTTATCGGTTGCAAAAACTTTACTTACACCGCCTGTAGCCGCGACGCAGGTGGTCCGGTCGCTTGAACAACTATGTCAGTTGCTCCAGCTGGC
>NW_005842017.1:766547-782493 GCF_000455745.1 Alligator sinensis
AGCCGACTCGAGGTGATTTAGAAATTACTCGGTTGTTTGGGCGGGCTGGTGAATGGAGAGGCAGACACAGCTTATCGGTTGCAAAAACTTTACTTACGCCGCCTGTAGCTGCGACGCAGGTGGTCCGGTCGTCTGAACAACTATGTCAGTTGCTCCAGCTGGCAAGGCTCAGGCCAGCTAATCCGTCCACAAATTAAGCCAGCAGGGAAAGGGTACGTCGGGGTTTGCGCTCGGCGACGGGAAGAAGAATCGATAGGTGATCAGTCTATCAATCAGCTCAGCCACAAGTCGGATCTCTTTAGAGGCACTCTGCAGTGTGCTAAAAGTTCTCCGACTTGGGCGGAAGTTGCAGGAAATTTTAAACGGCTAGCAAGCCAATTACTAGCCGCCACAGAGGAATAATTTAGAACTGGCCAATAGCGGGACACAAATTTGCATCCAAATGGCAGGAACTCTCTTGCACCGAGGGTTTTCTGTTGCAACAAAAACCTTCGCTGTGCAAGAGGCTCTCATGTGGCGGGGAAAATCCATCCTGCAGTATGCTAGCTAATGCTGTGTAAGGCACATAGGACAGTGTCTGCTTAGGGCTTTTTGGAGCTAATCAACAGCTTAGCTGGTAATGTCCCTGCATTCCTTTCTTTGCAAAAAAAGCTGTTTAAGAAGAGATTGAACTCATGAGCGAGACTTTGTTTTCCTATGGGCTGCTAAATGCTGATAACAGAGCTGATAAATGCTCTGTTATCAAGGAGGAGGGGGGACCCCACCCTAATCACAGGGTCCTGCCAGGGCCTGGCCACACCACCCCCTCCTCAGCTCAGCCCTGAGAAAAGGAAGGGAGGGCCGCTCTAGGGCCCCGGGCTTTTAGCTTGACCCACTGCAGGCATGTGCCAGCATGTTTTCAGTCCAGAGAAGATGTCTGTGAAGTTCCAAAGTGATTTAGCCTAGCCAGGCTAGACTAACCTGCAAAGATTGAATCAATTCAGGCTCAAGCTTTTTGAATGTCTGTCCCTAGCCGATGGGAGGCTAATCAATCATCACTTGGAACAGGAAAAAAGGATTACAACTAAAGAGCTGTAAGAGCTGCAGGTTTTTGCCCAGGTCATGTCCTTGCTGTCCAGTGCTGCCTACTGAAGATCAAGGACCTTAAGTTAAGAGGTCCCTTTGAAAAGCCTGGACCTCAAACCAAGTGCCCAATTTTCTCCCTTGAGAGTATAGTGAGAACAGTGATTATCTACCATTAGGGAGTTCTGTTATCTACAGTGGAAATAAGCTGCTAAGGAAAGTCTAGTTTTCTTCCAAAAATGTGTTGCTATGTCCTAGTCAGGCTGAAGACCAAAATAATTTCTATAAGCACATTCAGCCTGAGGTTTATAAGGAAGTCTATTAAGCAATAATTCAGAAGTCCCACTCATGGCATTCCATATGTCTGAAGCCATGACAGCAAGTAAAGTGAAGCATAAATCAGTGCAAATAACAAAAGGAGACAGAAAAGTTCTTAATAGAGTTCTCAGACACTAATTAAAAGTTGAATAAAATAATTACTCAGAGCTTTAGAGTTAATTAAAACCCGGGGAAAAAAATTCTACCAGTTTTTTTGGAAGAACTGATTAATTCTATTTTTTCTGGCACATTTCCTTGGGTCCTTTAGCATGTCCATTTGACATTTCCCTGTATTGTCATTCTCTCTGCTACTAGCACACCATGCATTAAAAGGAACATAAGAAAAAAAATTAATTGCACAGAGCTTGCCCTCGATTTTTAAAGTCTTTGCAATAGATAAGACAGTGGGGGAGTGGGAGGAAAGCAGTACACTAATCTATCTACTACACAACTATACGTCAAGAGTTAATCCAGCAATCTGCAGCTGTTGGTGTTACCAAGTGTCAGGAAATCCAAAGACCAAGTGAGTTTTAGAGCACAGGGAAAGGGGGAAAAAAAAAGAGGGCCAACTACATTTTCCCAGACCTGGGAACCATAGCTGACATTTTAAAACAGGTTCATTTCCCTCTTATCTGGTCACTGGCTTCGTCACTGTATGCAAAGGAGCAATTTTTTAAAATCTCTACACATGCAAAGGCATGCTGTAATATATCACGTAGTCTCAGCATACATTTGTGATTTATATGGTCGGATGCTGGTCACTTTTCATAAGGCCAGTTCTTATAAAGCCACATCTAAAATGAGCCATTTTAAAAGATGAAGTAGACACTAGGACTGTGCAAAGCTTTGGTCCCTGATTCAATTCAGCTGTATTCGGTGGCCAAATCTCCAAATCGAATCAGGAGACCCTTTAATCTCTCTGAATCGAATCGGAACCCTCTGAATCAATTAGGAGAGATTCGGTGGTCCAGACATAGACACAGCTTTAAATGGTTTTTCTACATACCTCGAGGTAGCAGGTGGCTCACAAATGCTGAGATGCTGGGGCAGATGGAGTGTCCCACAGGAACGCGGGGGGCTCCCCAGCATGCTTGGCAACAGACCCAGAAGTGGACCAGAAACACTTCCAGTCCACTTCCAGCTCCGCTGGGAAGCACACAGGGGGCCCCCCGCGCTCCGGTGGGACACTCCATCTGCTCCAACATTGCAGCATTCACAAGCTGCGCCTGGTACCTCAAAGTATATAGAAAAAACATTTCAAGCTGTATCTATGGCTGAATTGCTGAGTCTCTGAATCAGCATCGAATCTTCAGATTCAGCCGAACCGAATTACTGTCCCCAATTCGGGCCGAATCAGAATTGAATATGGCCCATTTCGCACACCCCTACTAGACACCTGCAATGGGGTAATGGGCTGCAAAAAAAAGACATCAGAGTATAAAGAATAAATGCATCTGGGAAGTAAGGGTCTCCAGTGCTGAACACTATCACTAGCCCACTAAGAAATGATTGATCTTCCAGTAGTTAAGCCTTCGAAGAAAAAATTTATTTCCAGGGGCAAGCAGGGAGCAGGGCAGGGTGAGCAAACAACTCTGGTGATAAGAACAATGCTACTAAAACCTCATCCAATTTTAGTGACTCTACTTTAAGGAGAACCTTGAGGAACTGGAGAGATCTCAGGAAAAAAAAGTTATACTAGGAATTATACAAGATCTAAAAAGCAAAGCCTTATAAGGAGAGACTAAAGAAGCTGAAGCTATTTAGCTTTTCAGAGAGAAAAGTTCAAGAGGTAACTTGATCATAGGCTTAAAAGTGCTTAAGGGGAGAAGATGCCCAGTATGAGAGGGCTCTAATCTAGCAAACAAAAGGCGTAACAGGATCCTGGCTGGAAGGAGGAATGAGACAAATTCAGATCAGAAACAAGGTGCCATTTTTCCCCCCAGTGAAGTAATCCTACAAATTCTGTCACTGAGTCTAGGCTAGTTTTCTTTCTAAAATAAATACACATACTTAAAAGAAAGTTTTGAGTAATCTGATTAGTGAAACATCATACAGTAAATTATTTAAAAGAATCAAAGAGAAAATGCAGTCTGTTAAACTCAGCATTCCTCTCAGTTTTTCCATAAAGGAAAATCTCCCAAGGAATTTGATTTGCAGACAAAACTACATTTATTCCAGAGACAGCAAGTGACTAACATTTACCTCATTTTTCTTCCCCCCCTCCAAATCCATGTGTATACACAGATTACCTCCTGAGTGGAATTTAATGCACAGTAATACTTGGTTACTTTAGTATCCTTCATTGCTGTTGTCTTTAGTCGTCTTCAGCTCTGCTTCTGTCTGAACAAACAATTTATATATAGACTTAAGGCCAGCAAGGACCATTATGATCATCTGTACTGACATCCTGCATAAACTGGGCCAGAGAATGTCACCCAGCAAGTCCTGGCCTTACCCTTGCCCAGTCTAAACAGAACTAACTAGAGCATACCCAGACACTGCAGGCAATTCACTGAGGTCACACTCCTTTCCACCTGGCCCTGAAAGGCATTTAGGGACCATTGGTCTGAAGGACACTGTATAAACACCAAGTCATGGTGATCATTCCAGAGTTCACACAGAAGAGCAGTTCTTCATCTTCTGCCAAAAGCCAGTCTCTGTGACCTCGTCAAAGATCCTTAACCTTTCCCAGGATGATTTCTACCGAGACAGTTTTCTTTGCTTCTAAACTATTCTGCTAACGTAAACATGCAGCTTTACACCAATACACACATTTGGATCACTGAGTGGAGAAAAAAAGAAAAAACCTTGAGGTGCCTTCCAAATTTTGGACTCTCTCTAGAGAGGTAGTGTCCAATCTTTTTTGCCATGCCAAGGTTTGTTCCTTCAGTTTGCTGGGAGAAGCCTTTTACTTAGTCAAGAACTGGTTCTCAGCATTACAACATATCTTAAAGTAAAAGCACCTCAAAGAGGGACCTGGTGCTGCACTCATAGTGTCCAGCCTCACGTTTCCTCTTGCTAGGTGAGATAGCAACAGCAGTGTGCTCAGCAAAAACCAAAAATAAGACTCGGCAGCCCATGTGGGACTTGGAATGCTTCTGCATAATGAGGCATGACACTTTCTGCCAATAAAGAAGATTCAGATGGTACAAAATTATCCAGAGGTGGCCTTGGGAACAGAACCTACTGCTAATAATCCTCTATAAACTTGTTATTTTCCCTAGAAAGATCAGCAGCAGCAAATGCCCCAAGACAACCCCAGAACTATAGCTCTCTCACCTTACCAGGATTACAGGACAAAGAGAAATACTCCAACTCCTGTTCCATCAGTGACGGAGGTTCATGTTTCAACAATGCTGCGATTTGTGCTACAGCAGTAACACTGACCCTCCATGATGTACTCTAACCTGCTCTGACAATTAAATAGCCTCTCCTCACTGAACAGAGGAATCGCCAACCCTACATCCCTGCTGTCACCTACCCTTGAACCTTGCCAGAACAATATATGAACTTGTGCTTACGGTGCTGTTGAGCGACTGAGGAAATAAGAGGTCTTTTCCCAAGTGACCTTAGACAAATTTCTCTGAATGCCTCAATCTGCCCATCAGCAAAATGGAGGTAAAGTTTCCTTCCTCCTAACCTCTGGCTGCTTTCTCTAGCTAGTAAGCTCTAAGAAGGCAGGACCCTGGCACTACCAGAATACAAACAGAAGGCATCCAGGTGGGGACTGCAACCTTGAAGCCTTCAGTTGTGTATATATAAAAGAGCTTCCTGCTCAAATTCTGTTGTTATTTTCCACTGTTTGTAATACAGCTTGCAATGGGCAAGATTCTTGGCAGGATAATAAAACTGTGGCCACAGTTGCCTAAAGACAACTTCTCACCACTGCATGCTGGTCCCACTAAGAACCTCAAGGCAAGTGGTGGGAGATTTCCAACATGCACTGAAACAGTTCAAAATAGTACCGTATGTACTTGAATCCAAGAGTAAACTTGTCCCCACCAGTGAAAATTGGGACACACGACACCTCATCTTGGATTCAAGTACCAGCAAGTACAGGTGGCTACTACGGCTCCAGTCTGGACCTGGGGCCACCATGTGCTCCATACCCCAGGTCAAGGACATAGCCAGAGTTGCCACATAAGGTATGTGGTGGCAGAGGGGGCAGACAGTTGTCTGGGGGAAAAACACAGTGCAGGATTCAGGCCACCTGGTGGTTCCCCTCCCCACCATTCCTTTTCGTGCTGAAGCAATGGTGCAGAAGGGTCAAATTTAGGGCACCCCCCCCAATAATTAGATTCTATACATGGAATTTTTTTATATATCCATTCTAATTTTCCATGTATAGAATCTAATTATGGGGGTTTGTTTTAAATTCAAAGTGGCCTTGGATTCGGGTAAATACAATACGTCATTTTCCAGGTACACCTGAACTGTTGAAAGTTTAATAGCCACATCTGAAACTGTTCTGTGCATTGTGTATCCCCCGGATATACACAGGTTGATGAGCCATTACAAGGCCCAGGGGGTCCGTGGGACAATCACAACCTGACCCAAAACATCTTGGACCCAATTCCCATCTGCTGTGTGACCTCAGGAAGCTCCCTCCACCCCCTCTCTTTCAGTTGCTCCAGCTGTAGAACAGGGAATAATGCTACTTACCCTTCCTTGGACCTGGGGATGAAGGGTGCTGGGCGAATATTGTTAACAGTTCAGGGTTCGACCACTTGACAGTGTTCTTTTAAACAAGACCTTTCCCTATGCAGCAACATTGTAATATTTGTGTTTCTTTGTGCCTAAAATATGCCTTTTAAAAACAACACCCACTTCCAACCCTATATTTCTCCAAAAGAACAACACTTTTAAAACTGATTGCCAGAAAAGCAGACCCTTCTGTTCAGGAGAAATGAGTCAGCCTTGGAAGAGACATTAAAAGTTACACTAAAAGTTACACTAGATACATTAAGATGATGCCTTTTCCTTTGCAGCTGTCCCTGAACCACTTCATAAAACACCACTCACTCCCCAGGCCAGATACATTTGTTCTGTGTTTGGATCCTATTGCACCACCTTTGCATAGCTAAAATCAGCACACCCCACAGCTTTATTGGTTCAGAACAAGTTAAACTCATTTAGCTTTCAGTATCAAAATCTCTCTTTATTGAATGTGGATAAACCTTGTAAAAAATCCATAGTAATTTTCAGAACAGGCCTTTATTAAGTCAAACAGTCAAATGTAGCACCTCTTGTTTTCAAAGCCTTGTACCACTTCCCCTGTATGCTTTATCAAGGCTGCTCACCCTACTCAGCTGATGCTGGGCTACTCTTGGTTCTTCCCCATCCACTTCACTACAGTTCAGGACAGGGACAAGACAGCTTGTCCTTGCTGCCCCTCTCACTGATAGGTACCATCTGTCTCTAAAGTTCAGGAAAATCAAGGAGGAAAGCAGTTATGACAAAGATGACCTTTCACAGTCCCTGGCACCTTCCTTTTCCTAAGCTACTCAGGAGTCCTTGTCCCCATGATTCCAGTTAGTAACTACTTTATACACATCTTGTTTAAAAAAAAAAAGACTATTCCAAAAAAAGAGGTCTCCCCCACCCCCACCATGTCACCAGATATTTTCTATTAGAAAAAGATGAGCACAGATAATTAAATGCTTACTTTT
Organism: Alligator sinensis; assembly: GCF_000455745.1. NCBI lineage: Eukaryota > Metazoa > Chordata > Crocodylia > Alligatoridae > Alligator > Alligator sinensis. Next base: position 773,597 of record NW_005842017.1, read on the forward strand.
CAACTGAGGCTGAAGAATGATGATGGTGGAAAGTGGAACTAGGAGCAGATCTTCATTATACTAGGTGCTGGACCAACACAAGGAGAGGCAAAGGCCTCCACTGAAGAGGGCTGGCACATGCCATTAGAAAACATAGCTCTGCTTCCACAGCTCAGGGATTTGAATAATGCTCTCCATGGATGAAGTACTGTGGGAAAAAAGTTACTCAACAGTCCCCCACTGCTCCAGCTTCCCCAGCTAACACGTCAAGAAGCAAGTATGATATCCAGACAGCACTTTAACATGCAATGAGGAAAATAGCCACCTGACCCCCACAACAAAAACACCCCTGCCAGGAGGGCAGCTGCAATGCAAAGTAGCTCCTGGATTTCCCTCCAACCCCTAATACTCCCCATGTAGAGACACTACAGCCAATGTCCCACCCATCCTTGGTCAAGTTTAGGCTAGTGCAACAAGGGGAGAGTGGTGGGGGTCTTTCTTCCTTCTGTACATTTGGAAATATCTGGCCTTCTTCACTGCTGACATTCATTTCCATTGAGGACCCACCACAAACAAAGCTGTCTATCAAGTACCACCAGCTGATTTTGCCCAACCCCAAGAGAAGACAAGAAAGGTCTGTTCTCCCCCCCCACTGCAATTTCCTTGGGACTGCATCCCACCAGGAAGGTCACGGTCACAGGCCAAGAAACATTAACAAATAAAAGCCATAGATTCATAGATGTTAGGGTCGGAAGGGACCTCAATAGATCATCAAGTCTGACCCCCTGCATAGGCAGGGAAGAGTGCTGGGGCTAGATGACCCCAGCTAGATACTCATCTAACCTCCTCTTGAAGAGCCCCAGGGTAGGGGAGAGCACCACCTCCCTTGGGAGCCCGTTCCAGACCTTGGCCACTCGAACTGTGAAGAAGTTCTTCCTAATGTCCAGTCTAAATCTGCTCTCTGCTAGCTTGTGGCCATTATTTCTTGTAACCCCCGGGGGCGCCTTGATGAATAAATACTCACCTATTCCCTTCTGTGCCCCCATGATGAACTTATAGGCAGCCACAAGGTCGCCTCTCAACCTTCTCTTGCGGAGGCTGAAAAGTTCCAGTTTCTCTAGCCTCTCCTCGTAGGGCTTGGTCTTCATGCTGGCGCTAGTCACATCTAGCTAGGGCTTCGCTCCAGCTCTTGCCTTGACTGGTGGTGCTTTGCTATCTACAATAGCAGAGCCAAGTAATCCTGACATTGTATGATTAGGAACCAACCAAAATCGCAATATCATGGTTTTAGCGGAAACCACAATTTTGGGTGGGCTGTGCAAAAAAGCGCAGGCTCCACACTTTTGGTAGGCTCCCTGGGTGAGGAATTAAAAATACCAAATTGAAAATCCCAGCTCCCTCTGGAGAGCCAGCAGTCCTCATGGTCACTGCAGCCTGGCCATGCAGCCCACAGGGATGGGGCTGGGCTGCTGGCACAGCAAGATGGCTGCCACTCCCAACACTGATTGGCTGCGAGGGTTGTCCATCATAGAGCCCCACCCTCTACCAAGGGCAGCAAGGGGTGGGGCCACACGACAGACAACCCTTGCAGTGGTGATGGGGCGGGGCCACCAGGGACCCTCAGCCAATCAGAGGCACGGGGCGGGTGGCACTCGACCTGTAAAAATGGCTGCTGGCCCTGCAGTTTGCCCACAAAATTGGCTGGCAGCCACCTCAAGTTCGGTAGCCCCCTATAACATGTTACCACTATCCAGCTGAAGCAAGTTTTACCATCAGAGAAATCCCTTAACCATTCAGGTCGAGACAAAGGCTCTGCTCAAATGCCACGGCTCTGTGGCCTGGCTGTGAAAAAAAGTGGCAAATAAGGAGAAATCTAAAAAGAAATGTGAACGTTATTGTTCATGTCCTGCAGAGTAGGAACCATCTTTCAGAAAAAGAACTGACCTAGAAAGAGAGAGCTGTTTTGCTGCCCTCTAAAGAGCACAGCTAACATCTACGTTGCCTGTGCTTTACATAGAAAGGAGGGACATTCTGCTCTAGCTGTATAGGAATGGCGACCAGGTACCCCTCACCCCAAGTCACAGTCACAAGGGGAGAGGGAGCAGTTTTCATCCACAAGGGCATGCAGGGAAGAGCACTGGGAAGCAGTCCGGACACATGCAAACTATTTGCGTTCTCTGGCCTTATACCACAGCATCCACCGCTCTGAAATTGCTTTCCCAGGGCAGAGTCTGTGTGTCGAGAGGTGAAATGAGCAGAATCTCCCTGCTGGCTTCCCGAGCGCCTCGAAGCCAGTAAGGCCACAAGAGCGTTTACTGCATATAGCAAACGTCTGAAATGCCGTTCTGAAGGATGCAGGCCTGGACTTTGAGAAGATCTGACCCACAAGCATTCTCTTGCACAGAAAACATAATCCTCCTACACAAGTTACACTGTATACTTCACTGCCACAAAAAGCAAATTCACCAAGGCCAAAAAAGGTTAACAGTGTTTGAAAGGGACACGGTATTTATATAGGTAAATGAGAATATCTAGGATCATAATACCCAATATGCCAATGATATCAAGGGAGCTTCAAACTCTTGTTTCAAGGCTGAAGCCAGTCTTTAACTGTTAGTGAGCATGATGAGGCCTACCAGGCAGGCAGGTATTCCACATTTGCCAGTTCCAGGGTTCTTCATTTTCCTGCCAAGTATCTGGTCCTGGCCACTGCCCATGACAGAAGGATGGAGATGGACCACAGCTCTGATCAAGTCTAACTGTTTGTATGCTCCATTCCATCACGACGGAGGCCGTCACAATCACTGTGTTGAAAGCGGCTTTGAGGTTCAGCTACGTCCAAGCCCCTGCACATAGGCAGGATTCCTAAGCCATCCAGCCTTTTCTTGAAATCCTTCAAGGAACGAGAGTCCACACCTTCCCTAAGCAGCATGTTCCACTGTCTTACTGTCCTTGGCATTAGGAAGTTTTTCCTGAGACTTGACCTTAATCTGTTTTGCTGCAATTTAAACCCATTGCCACGTGCCCTGCCTTTTGTGGCAAGAGAGAACACTTTCTTCATCTGCTTTATGGCAGCTTTTCAAATATTTGAAAACCACTACCGTGTTCCTCCTTAATCTCGTCCTTTCCAAAGGAAAAAAAGAGCATCTAGTTCCTTTAACCTTTCCTTGAACAGCTTTTGTTCCAACGCCTTTGTCTTTGCCACACACCTGTGGATCCTCTCCAGTTTTACCTCTTCTTTAAAACATGGAAACCAGAAAAAAAACACAGCAAACCATAATAATCCAGCCGAGTCACCCCAATGCTGTCTCCCCCTAGGTCCAACTCTCTTGCTGCACATTTACAGCGTGGCATAGACTCCAACAAATGGGCTTCCTAAAGGACACCATACCATACTATGTTTACTCAAATTTAAGACAACCCTGAATTAAAAGAGGACCTTCCCCGGTGATTAGATTCTATACATGGAAAATATACGTTTCCCATGTACAGAATCTAATTAGAACATCACCTAAAATTTGTCTCCCCCCCACCACACTCCCCCCCACTGCAGAGGGGGCAGGCAGTGCCCTCAGCTGTACTCCCCCTCCTGCCTCTCCTCCCCACTCCCTCCCCACCCTTACCCTCTCTCTATGTTACCCTTACCCTCTCTCTATTCCTGTACTAGCCCAAGGCCCAAAGCACAGCCCCCACCCCCATAGCATGCATGTGGGCTATGGGGCCAGGCTAGGGCCATGCGCAGTGCCCCAGGCTGCAGCTTGCACAGAACCAGGAAGGAAGCAAGGAGGCTGGATTTGGGGGGGGGGGGGGGGGGGGGGGAGAGGAGTGGCAGGTGGCCGGCTGCAGCTGCACCTATGGCTTCAATCCAGGTAAGGGCTGATGCCTGAACCATAGAAGTCTCCTGCTCCCGACCCACCCCATGTTAAAATGAGGAAAAAAAATAAACTCTAGTCTTAGAAGAATCAAGTAAATACAGTAATAAGGGAGTAATAAAATACATCCCATGGACTGAACATTTGACATACAGGCATGGCTGACCCAGATTGATGGATGGCCTCTATAATGAGGAAGCAACATTATAAATAAAGCAACTAATTCATTTTTCATACACGGGCCTCCCTGGTTTGGACATTACTCATGGGAAGCAGGCTGCCTTGTCCAGACACTGGCTGTTATGCACACAATGGTGTTGCTGGGCATGTAATCCTATTTGGAAATAAATGTAGTCACTGTAAATTCTGTCTTGGTTTTAATGACCAAGAAAGCTGCCAGCAACCTCTTTTTTAGCAAGAAATTAAGATAGAAAATGAAGAAATTATACACCAGTGGACATAAAGCAGGGAACATATCAGCATGCAAATGAGCACATGCTAGCTGCCTATAGCAAACAGCAGTGCAGACAAAGATACTAAAGCAAATATGTACACTCAAAGATCTGGAGAGGAGAAAAGCAACGCAAGATGGACACAGATAAATGGACAGTAATGCCACCAGTGTATTCAGTCACAAATTGGGCTCAAAGCAAGTCGGTTCTCACACGCACAGAGAAAATTGCGATACTTTAGTATCAATGAAAAGCAAGAGACAGTAAAAAAAACTCCACACACTGCTGATGTTCCAAATGAAGTAAATCCACCAGAGGAACAAGTGACTTGAATTTGAAAATTTGGTTTCTATTTTTAGTGCAATGGCTCCTCCAGTCTGAAACAGGCTTCATGTCTCTGCTAGAATTCCTTCATCTCCCCTGCCTAAGATTTCTCTCTATTGTACAAAATGACTACTACATTTAGAGGCACATTTTGTATCCATAGCAGCTAGAAGCATATTTACAAATGTTAAAAAAGCCCACAAATAATTACATAAAGCCATCCACGACAAAACGCTTATAAATAACCTGCAACTGACAAGGACAAAAAGGAAGAAACAGACGGAAGCCAAACAACATACACGTTCTAAAATTAAAAGTGCTAGAAATGAAGTTAGAATAGCACACCGTTAAGATTACATTTGGCCTGAGTGCTGAGATCTTTGCAACAAAGGACTTGCAAGTTATTTAGCCATTTTAGGAAGAACTTTCTCACACTGGGGATGGCCAAGCACTGGAAAAGACAACCTAAAGAGGTTGTGCAATCTCCATCCCTGTAAATTTTCAAGAGCAGGTTAGACAGACTATTAAGTGGGATGGTTTAATCAGGGATAATCCTGCCTTAAGCAGAGGTCAGGACTAAATGACCTCATGAGGTCCCTTCCAGCCATGATTTCCTGTGAACTCCATTATCAGATGTTCAGGTTTACCACATTTAGAGAGACTATTTTGCTTTCTGTTTTTCCCCGCACAAGAAGAGTAATCAAGTCCATCAATTTCTCTGAGAGATTGAAAGAGAAAGAGACAGAAACACAAAATGGATTTAAAGTCAACTTCATTTCTCCTGCCTGCTGCCAACACCCTCCTACCAGACTCCTAGGATTGCCACTCATTTCATTTCATTAACCTCCAAGGTCAGTTCAGGCATTTCAGTTGCATTTGGCAACAGCGTACCTTCAGGTTTACACCTACCCAATGCTTAAACGCCTGCTGGAACAGACTGTTTTCTCTTTTTCATGGGAGTTTATATAGCCTGTGCTGTGTAGCCTTGTAAACAACAATCTTAAATCTGGGCAACTTACAATTTTAATGCATCTTGAGCACTTGAAAACACTGACCATTTAATTTCTGCTGTATTACCTTCTGTTAAAGTTTCCCATAATTCAGTTTAGATAGTATCTGTTTATACCCATTATATACAGCTGTCAAATACATTTCTGGAATACGAGTCACAGAGGTTTAATATTTAATGTACTTTCTATTTTAAAAAATAAAAAGAAGAAAAGAGATGCTTCCTATGCCTTTTCCTCTGTATTGTTCTGTCTTTAACCTCTTGGTTGCATCATTAAAGACAAATTATCCATGGTCACCAGTCCTACTGTGTAACAAGTCAGGGAGAAGTGAGATGATTTGGATTTCAGCAGCCTCTGTTGCCACACATTTCTGCCCAAGGGTAATAAGAAACGAAGTCTCTCTGCAGTGTGCACAAAGCACTTGCAATGCCTCTCTGCTGTGTGACAGATCCCTAGAACAGAACAGGACTCTGCACCAAGATGAGCCAGCAATGCTCATTATGAAATGCCACACAACATAAATGGAGGGGGAGGGGAAAGAAAGGCAACAGGAGGGTTGATAGCGAGACAGCACCAGTTTCTAGAGAATAGTATATGTCCCTAAGAAATATTTTTATATATTATCTAATCCTTGTAATATATATGTGTATATATTTTTTTAAGGATTACGAGGAATCTAAGTGTAACTGCCCCTATTAAAAGGCTCTATCTGTACTTATAGCTAGGGACCTACCTAATTCACCGAGATTACCTCTGTACCTCCCAGTGCCATGTGGCATCAGGTGCCAATTTTGTCAGAGTACAATGGGCTCTGCCCCCATGCCTCTGATTGGCCAAGGGACCTGGAAGTCCTACCCCTCCCTGGGGTGGGACTTCCAGGGACAGGACTTCTGTTGGCCACTCTCCTGCCCCCCATGCTCCAGGACATCAGGGCTTCCCACCCTTTTTTGTTTGCAGCTGCCTTTTTTTTTTCTTGCTGGCTTGCTGCCATTTTCCTACTTTTTTTTTCACAGGGGACTTACCAAATTTGTAATTTCTGGAAAAAACACAAAATTGTTAATTTGGTAAGTCCCTACTTAGAGCAAACCTCAAGCAAGCCAGCCTTCCTGCTACTCCACTAGGATCAAGGAGTGTTCAATCCCCAACCCATGAACCAAGTCTGGCCCATAGTGCCACACCATCTGGCCTACAGGGCTCCCCATGAGTCTAAAAATTGGGTGACAGGAGAACAGCAACATTGCTTCCCACTGCCAAACTTCCAGACTTCTGGGGAGCAGGCCCTGCATGCTGGACAAGGTGTCCTATTCCAGCATGCAGGGAATTCCATGGTGCTGGGCCCCTGGACCCGAAATGCCAGTGCTACGGGCTTGATCTGGCCCATAGACCAGATCAACTTTTGGCCACATCCTACTCTGACCAGTGGGGCCAAAAGGTTGAGCACTACTATACTAGAAGAAAATTTAGACACAGAAGTATAGATCATGCTTAGTTTCATTGTACAAGATGATCACAGACAACGGCTGTTGAGGGGCCTGTACTCAGATGCACAGACTTGGGCTGCAGGTTCAAAGCAGGTCTAGGCTGTCAATAAGTTAAAAAAAAAACCCTGTAAAACACACTATAGGTGCTAGAATACCCTTGCCAAGACACTAAGTCTCAGTCCCATTGCCAATAGAAGACTTTCACCCAGCCACACACTCCCCCACTGGGGATCCCCCCCAACTGGCACTGCCAAAGGAGGGAGAAGACTGACCAATTCTCTCATCCCAAAAGGGCCGTTCTACCCGGATGAGCAGAATGCACCAGAGGTCAGAAGGAGCATGCGCTTTTGCAGGCACATGCTCACACAGAGCTTTATGTGCTCCATCAGTCTGCCAATTTCCTAAAGAGACTGTACATTAAACATTAAACTCCCAAGATGCAGATTTAAGGAATGCACTTGACAGCCTGACATGCCTCTGTCTAGGCTCTCTACCTGCTCTGCCAGTACAGAAAGGGCTCTCACCTGCAGAGTTGTCAATCTGGCCCCTTCTGCATGTACTTTGCTTTGCCTCAAGGGACCCTTGCCTTAGAGTCTCTAGCTGTTCTTTTCCTTCATGCCCTGGGAGTGAGTTTTCTTATTGGAATTTGTGTTGTGCAACATCTTTGCTGTTAAGTGCAAAGCAAGGCTGCCTTTTTTCCTCACAGTGCTTGAAATACTGTAACGGTTTAATTTTGTCAGAGCTATAGTGTACTGGAAAATAAGCAAGGAAATTCCAAGTTATAGTCTTCTTTGCTTGTACAACAGTTGTGGCACTCCAAAGCAGGTCCAATTTATTCGTGTGCAAGTAAGCTCATTTTGAAATACAAAATCATGCTAGATCAGTTTTCTACTAAACCTTTTGAAATCATAATCAGACAGCAAGATAGTGAGTCCTATGACAGCTGGCAGGCTCTATCAAGAGCCTGATCCTAAACAAAGGTCCTGAGCACCCTGGCCCTGATTCAGCAAAGCATTTAAGCAGTCAGGAGAACTGGCATGTGCTTAAATTTAAAAGGACCATAAGTGGTTCCCTGGATCTAGGTCAGAGTAGAACAAAGCCTTTCAAGAATCAAGAACCAACAAAAGTCTCAGAGAACAAAACTTAACCAAGTGAAATCCAGACTTGTAACATCAACAGATGAAAGCCATCTTTCCCATACCCATGCCACCCCTCACTCTCCAGAGTGCTTGCCAGATTTCACCCCCCCCTTGGGGAACAAAGTTAAATCACCTTATAAAGGCTGCTTCTACTGTAGTGCAGATTTTTGCCTTGGTAACTATTAGGATGGATGACCAACCCAGCAGCTGAGTAACTGTTACAGGACCCGCAACCAGCCTTATACAGCAGGTGATTTTACACAGCAGACCATACTACTGGAATAACAGCTCCAGTAAGAATACATCAAGTAGTTTACCCCATAACAAACAAACAAAAACAAACAAACCAACAAACAAACCCAAAAGCACACACAACTGCTTGCCACTCTTGGAATTCAGAGGATGAGAAATCTGGATGAGGGAGGCAGTTTCATAGCTACAGATACAGCCTGAGCTCCCTAAAAGGACTCAGGCTCTTTTCAGCCAAGACATCTCATTGCCCAAATACGAGATGTATGTAGTTTTCAAAATACATTTGTGGCTACCAGATAATCGAGAAATTTCTATAGCTAATTTTAAAATCCAACACTTTACCTGATACTAGAGAAGAGCTCAAGTAACTGCATTCATATAGCTTCTG
>NW_005842017.1:782507-791834 GCF_000455745.1 Alligator sinensis
TGAACCCATTTCTGCAGTCTGGCACAAGAACCTTGGTAGGTCGCTGTGCGGCAGGAAAGCAGTCTCTCTTTCCCAAAGGGGAAATTAAGGTACCTGAAACCACCGATTCCGAGATGAAAGAGGGCCATTAACCTTCATATAACAGAATATTATCACTGTCCTGTGGAAGCCGTTTCAAAGGTGGGTTACCTTTGCTAAAGACCTTGCACTTCACTTCCAATCTGAAGTTCTCCAACTTCTACTTCCAAATACTAGATTTCATGACAACTTTGTCCACTTTGTAAAAAGGCCCCCAGATATTATCTCTATCTTTGAGAAACTAGACAGACTGAGTGTCCTTAGTCTTCCACTATAAAGAAAGCTAATTTTCAAAACAAAATATTTTCTACTGCTCTTTTCTGATCCTTCCCCAATTTTGAAACATCTCTTAAGAAGTATGAACTCTAGAACCATTTTCAATTATTGTAGTCCCACCACTGCTGTGGAGTGGCAATACCACATCTCACTTACCACCCTTTCAATATGCCCAAGTTTGCAGCCAAACATGGCCTTATCCCTTCCTGCCACAGAACTGCCCTGGGAGCTCAGGGTAGACCGAGCATTTTCAAAGTCACTGCTTTCTGACACAATCCTCCCTCCTGCAAGTATGGCTCACATTCTGCTCCTAGACTTCTGCACACTTCTTTAATCCAAAATTTTACAGAATTTTCTCTCCACAAACATAAGCATTAATAGTTGTCAAAAGATGGTCTAACAGCATTCCTGAAGAGTCATTATTTTCAAATTTGCTATTGTCTTGTGAAGTTCAGAAGTACTTCCACCAAATCAAGGACATTTGAAATCCATAGATGAAGTCTTTCTGAGTTCTTTGCAACAGAAAAGATGCTTTATTATTTTTTCTGTAGTCAAAAAAAAAAGTTAAAACTAAGAGCTGGAATTTTCCAACAGGTGCCTCATGTCTAACAAGTATGAGAACAACTGCATTGGTGGACCCCAGTGTTGGCTTTGAAGCAGTATTTAAAGGTCTATTTTTGGGAATTGATGTATAAGTATATGTATTAGAAGGGGTCAAGATAGGCAGCAAGGGTTAACTGGATTTCTAGAAAGCTTGGGTCTTACACTCACAAAGCTTCTCATAGTCCTAGAAGCAGACAGGCTGTCTAGCATGACAAGCCCAACAAGGAGAGACAGCCCCCGGGACCCAAGGAAGTATGTACCATACCAGCCCATACCACAAGATAAGTGACAGCAGTTAACAAGGCCTTGGAGCAGGGGGACCCGAGTCCCAGTTTTGGGGGAACAGACCAAATTATTAGCAAGGCTACGTGGATGTGTGATCACAGAGAGAGAACCAGCCAGAGATAGCCAGGAATGAGGAGTCATCAGGGGGGGAAGGAGTATACAAAAGCAGAGACTTGACAGTAACAAAGGGTCCCTCCCTGTTCCTTCTTGCCCCTCCTTTTCCACCCTATCCCTCCCCATCTTGCTCCCTGAGAGGGGTCCCCATTCCCCTCCCCATCCCCCAGGAAGGGTCCCCGAGGCCACTACGGACCGAGGACATACCAGCAGCCCATCTCATGCACCCCACTGGAGGGGGGCTGTGGGCTTCAGCATCCCACCTCCAGACTGCTGACACCTAAGAGAAAGAGCCTCAGAGTGGAGCCTGCACCCTCACCAGACGTACTTTAACTCTGATAACAGCCCTAGGATTGGTAGATATAGAACTGATTGATTGTTTGTATTGTTGCTTTTTTGTTATTACTCTGTATCAATAAACTTGCCTATTATCCAATGGAAAGGTTATGGTCAGTCTGAGGGTTGTGCTGCGCTCAAAACAAAGGTAAGGGTTGGGTCCTAAATCCAATGCTAACATCCAGGGCACCTCTGTCTAGAGGGGGTAGTGGCCCTTCCCTGCTTCATAAAAGCCAAAACCCCTCTGGACCACCACTTTATTTGCAGGAATTTTCCTTACATTCTTGTTTGGACCTGATACCAGGGAGCAGTCAGCCTGCAGTATGAAGTCAGGCTGAATTCTGAATTAGCAGCAATAGCAGCTGCTGCACCACCCCCACTACAGGGAGGGGGGATACAACCAGAGGCCTCTGGTTTAAATAGTCTCCTGCTCAGGGGTTGTGCTGAGGATAAAGAAAGGAGGCATTCTGGTGAAGTTCTTAAGCAAGCGGCTGAAAACTGGGCTCCTTGAGGGATCTAAGCAGAGACTACCTTGATTGCACTGGGCATCTGTGACAGGTCTGTACTTAGCTTCACTGAATACCTTGTCATTTCCATACAGTAGACAGTCAGATTGCTAAACCCAAACTAAAGGCACCAGAGTTGAACTTTTTAGTTATAAGTTTATAATATACAAAATGTAATACAAAATATTCTCCCCCCCCCATATCAGCTGCGGCTGCCACCAGGCTCTCCCTTCACCCTTTGGCTTCAGCTTTCTGTATCCACCCCTGGGGACAGGGCAGCCCAAGGAACGTGCAGCTGGCACAAGCCCAGGGCCACCATATAACATGGTACAGGGCAGCAAAAGTGGGGGGAGGGAAGAAAAGAGGGGGACCTGCACAGTCTACAGAGACTGCAAACCCTAGCAGGTGACAATTGGAGAGCCCTGCTGCAAAATGAGTGTTTTTAAAATTTTACTGTGCTCAGAGCTTCCCAGTGCATTGCCTGCCCACCTGTTCCAAGAGTCCTTGTTGCCAGTTTGTCCCACAGACACCTTTCCTACCAAGCAAGGGGTGCTCAGCTTCCAATATTTACATTTATACTAGACATTAGGAAGAACTTCTTCACAGTTAGAGTGGCCAAGGTCTGGAACGGGCTCCCAAGGGAGGTGGTGCTCTCCCCTACCCTGGGGGTCTTCAAGAGGACATTAGATAAGCATCTAGCTGGAGTCATCTAGACCCAGCCCTCTTTCCTGCCTATGCAGGGGGTCGGACTCGATGATCTATTGAGGTCTTTTCCAACCCTAACATCTATGAATCTATGGCATGAAGCAGTACCCACCCCCAAAATCCCGAGTGCTCAGACAGCAGAGAGAGGTGACAAGGCAGCTTGCTATGCATGGTGTTAGGTCAGCATTCATATCCTGCTGCCCAGGTCACCACTCACACCCTGCCTCTGATATGCTCCCAAGTCAGCTTTGGATATGTCCAAATAGCCATTCCTTAAACGAGTGCTAACAGCCAAAGCAAATTGCAACTCACTGACAGAGCTCTGGAGATTTGCTTCTATAAGTTCACCCCTATGGTGAGTTCATCCTGCCCTTCTTATTCTACCATCTGACTGACAGGTGAAGTGAGGGGGGGAGGCTGCAATAGTAAATAGCACTGAAGTACTCCTCAATGGGGTTTTAGATGGACAGTATAAATCTCAGCAAGACAGGGGGCAAACAAACAGAATAGCTAGGCATTATCATTGCAGGGAGAGCTCCTAGGACACAGTGTAAACTAAACTGGTGTGCATCTCCGAAAACACAAGCCAATTTAGCACAGCTGAGAAGTAGACAGGAGGTGACATCTGGGCACAGGGTCCTCCTTCAGGCTGTGGAAGAAAGTGCTGAGAGAATCAGTTAAGGGCAAAGCCATTAAGCACTATGCTGAGAATTCAGACAGCTGGTGATCACAGCTCCAACGCAGGGCACTGGCTATGAAAGTACGCTGCTAAGAACACCTTGGCTCTGCAGGCAAGCACTAGCATTATGGGGTGTTACTTCCCAAGGCATATTTGGTATTTTAATCCCAGTTAAGTCAGTCAGCAAAAGCAAAAAGGAGGACATATCACACGATGGCTGTTAACAAGTTACACTTACACCTGGCTTCAAGAGAGATAAGGCTAAAAAAAAAATTTCATTTACTCATTTGGAATATGCCATAGACAGATGAAGGACAGCTTTTCACCCAGTAGATAAGGGACATGTGTATGCACAACATATGCTCCATTCCTAGCTACGTAGTAGAATCATAGAAAATGAGGTTTGGAAGGGAGCTCAGGAGGTCATCTAGTCCAGCCCCCTGCTCGAAGCAGAACCATCCCCAACTAGATCATCCCAGCCAAGGCTTTGTCTACCCGGGTCTTAAAAATCTCCAAGGATGGAGAGTCCACAACCTCTCTGGGTAACCTGTTCCAGTGTTTACTACCCTCCTAGTAAGGTTTTTCCCAATATCTAACCTAAACCTCCCTTGCTGCAACTTGAGACTGTTGCTCCTTGTTCTGTCATCTGCCACCACTGAGAACAGTCTAGCTCCGTCATCTTTCAAACCCCACTTCAGGTAGTTGAAGGATGCTATTAAATCCCCTCTCAGTCTCCTGTTCTCAGACTAAATAAACCCAGTTGCCCCAGTCGATCCTCATAAGTCATATCCCCTAGGCCCCTCACCATTTTCATTGCCCTCTGCTGGACTCTCTCCATCTTGTCCACATCCTTTCTGTAGTGGGAAGCCCAAAACTGAACATAGTGCTCCAGATGTGGCCTCACCAGTGCTGAATAGAGAAGAATCACTTCCCTTGAACATTTGGCAACACTTCTACCAATGCAGCCCAGTATTCTGTTAGCCTTCTTGGCAATTAGGGCATACTGTTGGCTCATATAAAGCTTATTAGTTATCTATGCGTGTGTAGGCAACATATTACTACCACTTACAGTCAGCATCTCCCTCTTTTGCCCATAGATTGTATGGAAACCTCCAACAGATAGGGTTGAAAAGAAAAACAACTTTTTCATACAGTAGTCCATATCTTGCAGATGGCATCTTCTGACCCACCCCACCTTCCACCCACAAGCCAGTCATCGCTGGCAAAAAGTCCATGACAAAACCCATACAGAAAAGGAGCACAGTTGTGTACCTTAACAGTCATATGCAAGACATGCTGTCCTCGCATTCCAAAAGGACCAACCATTTCCCTAGGCCCTCCAGTCCGATTCATTCCTCCCTTGCTTTCCTCTGTTCTTCCTGAACGTGCAGCCAAGCTCCCCAACAGCTGAGTGGTTTCAGCTTCAGTGGCATCTCCTGTTCCTCCCCCATTTTCAGTGGTCCTCCATGCATGCAGGGGATGCCAACTCCTCCTTTTTCTAGCTGCTTCTACAGGGACCCAGTTTCTATGTGATGCAGAAGCACCTGCAACAGCCAAGGAGGAGGAAGAGGAGGAGCTGGCCCCCTAAGGCTCTAGCTGTGCACTAGAGCTCAGTCACAATATAGGGAGTGCCATTCTACTCTCGCTATACAAGCAGTTCTGCTAGTGGGGCTGTATGCATTTGCTAAACAAAGTGCATTTAACTATCTGACTGTTGCACAGCATTACACTGCTCCATGGCTTGAAGGCAAAGCAGCACCAACCCTTCCAAAACAGTAAGATAGCACAGCCCGAATTAAGGAATGCTGTAACTCAGAGGAATCTGACCTTCTCCAACCTAGCAATTGACCATATACATCATCTGAAATGACAGTCCACAGCTCAAGATTGTTTCTTGCTCACTGGACAACAGGCTGCTTAGCTTTTGTCTCCCATGCAGACACCCCTCAGCAAACATGGCTTGGGTAGTACAATGAGTTTTGCAAGGGTGTTTCTCCAAGTCTGCTGGGAGCTGAAAGAAGGGGAGGAGGGTTGAAGGGTCATATTCACACCCTAAGGAAGAAGCAACATAAGCCAATAAGCTAACCATGAGAAAGCTACCGAAGCCCACACCTTCTGCGAGCAAGCCTGAGTTACTGGTACTACTCCCCAGATCATCTATCCTCATTCCCCTCACAGACCCTGCTATATTTCTAGCTGTCTTTCTTGCAGCCTCAGTTGCACTTGGAGAGGATGACAAGCATTTATCTACCCCTTTTTGCAATGCCAACTCTTCCTGCATTACCTCCCTGCAAATCACGCTAAGAACCCCTACCCTGCCTGTGCAGGAAGGATGCAGAAAGGAGCGGAGGAAGGCACAGAGGATAACAGTCTTTAGCCAGCCACTCTGCAGCATGACCCACATTTTGTCTAGACTCCAGAGGACCTTCAATTGATCTTTATGTGATTTTTACCTCTCAATTCAAGATAACAGGATGGACTGAATTTACACTTAAGGACAGGATGCCAATGCTGCAGCAAATGCCTCTGAGTCTATTGCAGTAAGTGTCCCATAGACTGTTCTAACCAACTAGGACAGCTCTGTAAAGTGCCAGGTATTTGTGTTCTTGATTGAAGAAGCCATCTGATGCTGATCCCCCATTCAGTTCCTCACATGCACTGCTGACATTCTCAGCAAGGAATCTGTTTCATAGCATAAGCAAGGCCAATGAGCGAACATATGCTATGCCTCTGACATTAAAACAGGTTCTGCACACTTTCAAATGCACTGCTTGTCAGCCTTTGCAGTTCAGAAAGTTTTACCCATGGTTAATTTTTAAAGTTTCTTCTGCATTTTGGATGCCCAGTTATAAACGGGCATTAAATACCCCTAATGAGACTGAAATTTCTAGCCAAAATGTTAGACTTAAACAGCTACCTAGCCCAAGATGAAGAAGCCAATGCTTATATAAAAAAATCTTATACCCTGAATATCTCCCCTGGCTGGAAAGAAAAGAGCATGCCCACATTCATGTGAAGTACAAGGAGAGAGGAGGCATCTTAACCTAGCCAGTTGTACTTGTTGCTGCTAGTCCTCCTCTTCAACACTTCTTTTGGCTACTCCCTTCCTTCATCAGCTGGAAATATAGGAGGGAAATTTCTCATACTACAAGATGCCCAGATTTTCAGTGTTGCACTACTGGCTCATCATCTGGTGTTAAAAAAGGAGGGTTGCCAGACAAGCAGTCGGTCAGATCTAGACCAGACCAGACCAGATACCTCCACTTCAAGCAGCAGAATGCCAGAGCAAACACTGCAAGCCCTGCATCATCCCAGCCTGAGTTGGAAATGTTCAGTTCCCACGCCAAAGGTCCAGACAGCTGAGGATTACTCGCTTCACTACTAGAAAAGGTCCTTGCATGGATCATACTGAAGTAAGGCATTTGATTTACATTACATCAGTGTCTAAACTAAATCACACTGACAGGAAGTGATAACTCAAAGGGTGACTAGCTCAAGATCTTAGCTCAGCTGCTTAAAAGGGCCAGCATGTAGTGGCCATCTACTACAATAGGGAAGTCATTTGGCCATGAACAATGCGTGCCCTTAGCACGCGTCGTTCAGACCCACCAGGGGTCGGTGACTACCCGCAGACGCTACCGGCAATGTCAACGGTGGCCAGCAGGGATCACTGATGGCCTGCAGATGCTGCCGGCGACGTCCACGGTGAGGTGGCAAGCAGCGACCATCCGCAGGCACTGCCGACAGTGTCAGCGGTGCCTTTTTGTAGGGGGTGCACTGCCACGCTCAAGGGGTGCACATGCACCCCCTACGTGCCACCCCTGCATTTGGACATGCATATCAAGCTGGAAATATTTGGTAGAAAAGGGTATCGTTCCAGGTGAGGGCATAACAGAGCTCCACACATGAAAACAGACTTTCAGTTTTAGACCACTGACTTGCTACCTCAAGGATTGTCTTAACTGGAAATTTTCTCTTTGTCTCATAGCGTCCTAGTGATTTTAACAAGGGCTGGACAAATTCCCAAACTTCTCTTGCCTGCCCCTGCAAAAACACCATTAGTGCCAAGACAACATAAAATGACACTGTTCACCATTTTGATCCAAAATCTCCAATGCACAAAACCAGAGGCAGACAAAGAAAGCACTTTGAATTAATATTCTGTCTGAGGATGCCAGCAAAAGACAGCAAGCAAATTAATGAATTTGCCTTCTAGAACATAAAGGGCATGAATTTGTCTATGACCACCTAGCAGTAATAATCATCAGAACCTTGGGTGGGGGGAAAATTATTATATACATATAGATATAACCAGTACTGAACAGGAAGAGCCCTGGCAGCCTTGGAGGAGAAGGACGAAGAGGATGTCTCTGGGGGGATGGGGCCACTCCACACACAACAGACTGGGAACACCAGGAGGAAGAAATGCCGAGTCCTCGTCATTGGAGATTCCACCCCGAGGGGAACGGAGGGTCCCATCTGCCAACCCAACCTCAAGGCACGGGAGGTCTGCTACCTGCCTGGGGCTAAGATTCAGGATGTCACAGAGAGAATCCCGGCCTTCATTCGACTCTCAGACCAGTACCCCAGGGTCCTAATCCATGGGGGAACGAATGACGTGGCCAGGAGCAACCCAGACCGCATCATGAAGGACTACAAGGCCTTGGGGGCCAAGCTCAAGGAGACAGGGGCACAGGTGGTATTCTCCTCTATTCTCCCGGTAAATAAACACAGGAGGACACAAGGACACCTCCCAGCCAAGACCGGTGATGGGCATAAGAAGTACCCAGGTAAGTGACAAGGGTCCGGATAGTCCTAGGAATCAGAAGGGTGGGGGGGGAAGGGGAGAAGGGGTGCATGCACCCATAGGAGGCCTTAAATGCCTTTACACTAATGCTGAAAGTATGGGGAATAAGCAGGAGGAATTTGCCCTCTGGATAGCTAGTACAAACCCAGACATAGTGGGGCTCACTGAAACCTGGTGGGATTCAACCTGTGATTGGGCAGTAAACATTAGGGGCTGCAGACTATACAGGCGGGACAAAACAGGGAGGAAAGGCGGGGGTGTGGTGCTCTACGTCAAAGAGCAATACACATCCTCAACAAATAGGATGGGGTCAGAGGAGGGGCAGACTGAAGGGCTCTGGGTCAGAATACAAGGGGGTCACAGGGAAAGGGACTTAACGGTGGGGGTCTACTACAGACCACCCAACCAGGGGGAAGAGCTGGACTGGGAATTCTCGGGTCAACTCGCAGAGGCAGCTAAGTCAAGGGACATGGTCATCATGGGCGATTTAAACTACCTGGACATTTGCTGGGAGGAGCAGTCAGCCAGGTCTGACCGCTCACTCAGGTTCCTTGCTGAGATAACAAAACCTCCACCTAACCCAGGAGGTGCACAGTCCCACCAGGGGGAATGCCCTGATGGACCTGGTCCTGGCCACAGGCAACAACCTGGTGAGGGGACTCCAGGTCCTTGGCCATCTGGGCGATAGCAATCATCGCCTACTGGAATTCACCACCCAGTGCAGGGTGTCAAAGGCCTGTAGCAAGGCAGTAGCCCTTGACTTCAGGAGGGCTGACTTCAATGAGTTGAGGAGATTGGTAGGAGAGGCACTGCGGTCCCAGAGAGTAGGGCAACTAGGTGTCCAAGACAAGTGGTTGTTCCTTAAGGAGACGATCCTCCGAACCCAAGGGGTGACAGTCCCAACGTTAGTCAAAGGGGGCAAGAGTGCTCAAAAACCC
>NW_005842017.1:791881-812528 GCF_000455745.1 Alligator sinensis
TGAAAGCCAAAAAGGAGGCGTACGTCCAGTGGAAGGGAGGGACTATCACCAAAGAGGATTATACCTCCATCGCTCGAGTCTGTAGGGAGGCTGTTAGGAAGGCCAAGGCGGAGATGCAACTAGGGCTAGCAACAAGGATCAAGAACAACAAAAAGTCCTTTTTTTAATACATAGGGAGTAAGAAGAAGTCACCAGGCAATGTGGGGCCCCTGCAGGATACGCGTGGCAATCTGGTGGTTGCACCAGATGAAAAAGCAGACCTTTTTTAACAAATCCTTTGCCTCCATTTTTCTGAGCAGGGACCGGGACATCTCTCCCACCGGGATTCAGGATGGACTCAGAAGAGACTCTGCCAGGCCTAGGGTCAGGGAGCACTGAGTTAGGGAACTTCTGGAGGGGCTAGACGTGTTCAAATCAGCAGGTCCCGATGCTCTCCACCCCAGGGTGCTGAGGGAATTGGCAGGGGTCATCGTGGGGCCACTAGCACGGCTCTACAAGCACTCGTGGTGCTCTGGCCAGGTGCCAGAAGACTGGAAGAAGGCCAATGTGGTCCCCTTTTCAAAAAAGGGAGGAGGGAGGACCCTGGCAACTATAGGCCCGTTAGTCTTACTTCGGTCCTGGGAAAGCTCTTTGAGAAAATTATCCAGGAGCACATCTGTGAGGGACCAGCAGGAGGGAAGATGCTCAAGGGCAACCAGCACGGGTTCATTAAGGGCAGGTCCTGTCGGACCAACCTGATTGCCTTCTACGATCAGGTCACAAAATCATTGGACGCAGGTGTCACAGTGGATGTAGTCTTTCTGGACTTCAGGAAGGCCTCTGACACCGTCTCTCACCCCATTCTCATTAAAAAGCTAGGTGACAGTGGCATTGATGCCTACACAGTCAGATGGGTCACAAATTGGCTAGGGGGCTGCACCCAGAGAGTTATGGTGCATGGGTCATATTCGACCTGTAGGGATGTGGGCAGCGGAGTCCCCCAGGGCTCAGTCCTCGGGCTCATACTGTTCAATTTCTTTATTAGCGACTTGGATGAGGGGGTGAAAAGCACCCTGTTCAAATTCGCTGATGACACCAAGATTTGGGGCGAGGTGGGCATGCTAGAAGGGAGGGACAGGATACAACAGACCTGGACAGGTTACAGAGGTGGGCAAATGAGAATAGGATGGGATTCAATACTGACAAGTGCAGGGTGCTGCACTTGGGCAGAAAGAACCAGCAGCATACCTATAGGGTGGGGAACTCCCTTCTCAAAAGCACAGTGGCAGAAAGAGATCTTGGAATCATTATCAGTTCTAAAATGAACATGGGCCGACAATGTGAGGACGGTCAGTAAGGCCAACCTCATCTTGTCATGCATCCACAGATGCATCACGAGCAGGTCCATCCAAGGAGGTGATCCTCCCCCTCTATGCGGTACTGGTCAGGCCACAGTTGGAGTACTGTGTCCAGTTCTGGGCGCCGCACTTCAGGAGAGATGTGGCCAGCATTGAGAGGGTCCAGAGGAGGGCCACTCGCATGATCAGGGGGCAGCAAGGCAGACCCTACAAGGAAAGGGTATGGGACCTGAACCTGTTCAGCCTTCACAAGAGAAGGCTGAGAGGGCAGTCTATAAACTTACCGGGAGGACCACAGGGAAATGGGGGAGACCCTGTTCCCCCGAGCACCTCCCAGAGTAACAAGGAATAACGGCCACAAGTTGATTGAGAGTAGGGTCAGACTAGACATCAGGAGGCACTACCTCACAGTCAGGGCAGCCAGGATCTGGAATCAGCTTCCAAGGGAAGTGGTGCTGGCTCCTACCTTAGGGGTCTTTAAAAGGAGGCTTGATAATTACTTCACTGGGGTCATATGAGCTTAAATTTACCAGGAGTCATAGGTGCCCAGTATTCTTTCCTGCCCAGGGCAGGGGGTCAGACTACACCTTTGTTCTGCTCAGGTCCCTTCCAACCCTACATCTATGAACCTATGAACCTAAGTAATATAGGTCAGTACTGTCCCTCAGTGGGAGTGAATTCGTGGCAGAGTCACCATTCAGCCCACAGTGGGTCTTTGTTTGCCAGGAGACCTAAAAATACCAAGGTCTCCGCAGCTAGATCTGAGATACCCCACACTAGCCTCTCCAGGCTTCCCATGGAATGGGTCGTAGAAATAAGATAGCTTGTTACCCCACTCCTCCCCATTGTTGACTGCTAGAACAACAGTCAGCTGAGGGAGAGCCATGGCTAGTCAAAGGTTTAATTAGTTTTTCCAACTTCTTCCTTGCCCAAGGCCTTTATTTTCTTACTAGTGAACTGCCTTCAAGAATGATGGATGAATTTCAAGTAGCAAAAAGCAAACAGATAGATTTTACTTTTTATATTTATTTATTTAATATTTATAAAACTTAAATAAAATAGGCTGACCATTTAAAGATACCAATCCCTTCCTGCACTTGCTCTTGTCCAGTGGGCTGGAGGTACACTTGCCCATGCTGCCACCCAGCACGCCTTTTTTCGGGGCAAGGGCAAGGGCAGGTGAGCTCCATGCCTCGCAACAGCCATCCACGTCCCGGGGCTTCCTTTGCACTGCCCCCCGGGCACCTCCGTCCCTGGTTGGTGCTTGGGACAGGGCTGCTGCTGCTCGTCCACTGCCTTGTGCCTCTGCCCAGCTCCTGCTTTTCCTCAGCTGCCCCTTCCCTTTGCCCTCCCTGCCGTGCCGGGCTCCTGGCTCCCTCCTGGAAGGAGCTCAGTAGAAACAGCCCTGGCCCCTGACTTTTTTCCCCAATTCTGGAAGTTGGGATCATCCTGACATGGTCACTAAACAAATGCTAAAGTATAGCAAAAAAATTTCTCTGAAGACATAAATGTTCTCTCTCTCACAGTTTTCAAACTATTCACATTTAAAGAGCAGATACATTTAAAGACAGATACACAGGAAGACGGACTAAACACACACACACACTTTTTTTATTTTTTTCTTAAAAAGAGGTGCTTTCAGATGGCTGAGTGGGATTCCAGGCAGGATAAATTCAGAAAAGATTTTAATAAAAATAAAGCTAAATATAAAATGGAGGAAAAAACAACAAACCCAAATTCAAGCACATGTATTATTAACCAAAAGCCAGTACTTTTTCTCAAAACTGGGCAAGAATTTGTCCTCAGCACAGGTATTTGCCATGCCGGCCTCTGTACTACAATGGCCATAGCCTGCTGCTTCCATGTGCCTTTAAAGTGTTTGTTTCTTCTCCAGGATAACCTCATCCCCGACACTCATGCACTCTCAGCAGGGCTCCGGGCTGTTGCCGGGAGCCCGCTATTCCCTGGGGACAGGGAAGTGTTTGTGAATGGCCATGGGAAGGGGGAAGGAAGCAGAACTTCTGTGGCCTGGCATTAGGTGGAAGGGTGCTAATCTCAGAGTGCCCCTTAGTGGCCTGGGACAGCCCTGCAAGCACCCAGCCCTCAATTCCTCCTTCCATCTGTGCAATGATATAAGTGCCCTGCTCTCAGCATAAGAGGAAGCTACCCCACACCAACCTTTGTGAGGCCTTGCTTATTTCTCTCCCAAGACTTACATTTTTTCCACCCCAACCTCGGATCCAAATATGCTCCTTTTGGGGGGAATCCCACAGCCCTCCTCCTGGGGCCTGGGCGATCGTTCATCCCTAAGCTGCAGGCTCACAGCCCTCTATGCTGAGGCTGTGATTGAGGAGACACGCCTGTCTGAACTGTGGCACACAAGTTCAGCTGCCCACCTTGTACAGCCCATGCTGATTCAGTCTTAAGCCACTTTATCCCAGCTACTCTCTCCATAGCTTTGTCTTTTTCTCCTGGGGCTGAACGAAGGCAGCAGTGCTTCCTCTGCTGGCCCCTGTGATGAGGGTAGAGGCAGAAGACTGGAATCACTTCCCCTGCACTCATCCTGGTGTGCTGGGAAAGAAAGGAGCTTTGTCCCCCATACACTAAAGACTCCTGGTGCCAGGCCCTTAGAAAGGACGGCCAAGATCTGCCCCAAGTACTGCACATTCCCTGGACCACTCTCTCCTCCCCACAACAGCTTCACTCCCTCCAGGGCTCTGAGAATTTGGAAAGCCATGCAGTTTCATAGAATCATAGAGAAGCAGGCCTGGAAGGGACCTCCAGAGGTCATCTAGGCCAACTCCCTGCCTGAGGCAGGATCATCCCTATCCAAACCAGCCTACACAACTCCAAAATCTACACTCTATACAAGACTACTGTCCACCCCAACACAATACAGATCTAGCACCCTAACCTGCCACAGGTAAAGCAAAGGAACCACGGCAGCCAACAATCTGGTCCTATGAAATGTTGATAATGCTCGAGAGATCCCTGGTAGAGGCCCACACCCTGGGCTACACAGGAAGGCAAACTTACCCCTCCCCCCCAACAGTCTATACCAATCTGACTATGGGGTAACACTTCTTCCTGACTCAAAATATGGTAATTGGTCTGATTCTGCAAGGAACCTCCACGTTTGATCCCAGCAAGAGCATTGGCACCCATGAATGACTCATGCCCCCTGCCCCCAGCAAGGATTGCGGACCACCCGCAGACACCGACAGTGGCGAGCGGCACTTTTTTGTAGGGGGTGCACTGCCACACTCAGGGGATACACATGTAATGTAGCTCAACAGTGCAGCTAATTGTCCTGGCTGCTGGCAGATACTGCCAGGGACTTTAGCCTGTCCTTCACTGGCTACACAGCACTAGAGCCAGTGTCTGGAGCCCCAAAACACCTCCACTCTCTGCTGTTCATATCCTCGAGGGAACCCCAAGCTATAGCTGGTGCTCACAAATGCTTTGAAAGCTTAACCCACGAAAACAACCCAGTGACCCCAAAAAGCCATTATGCCATGGTGCCTATGATGGCAGGAAACCAGACTAAGTTCCCATGAGGCAAAGACAGGCGCTTATGGGAATCCATTTTTCTCCAGCTGTCCCCTTTCACTAAAGGCTGGCATATCGCTGGGGACCAGTAAAATCCCTTTAGGCCACTCTGCTGACAGGGCGCTGCTTTTAAAACACAGTGCAAGGCATTATCAGTCACCCTAGGCTTCAGACAGAGTGCATCATGTTCAACATGGCAACAGCATGCAATAGCAAGGTCTTCTTAAATGAGACAATATCTTACGAAGGGAGCAAGACCCTGCATTACCCATGCTCTCCAAGGGCCTGCAAGAGGGGTAATGGCAGAATCTGAACTTGGCCTTCTCAGGGTTGCAACAGTAGGTGGGAGAGAAACATCTGTGCTTTTCTATTAGGGCTTAAAATAACAGAGTGTGTAGGAGAATTCCTACTCAGCCTGTCCTCCCTCCCTACACTCTGAGCCAATAATTCCCTGCTGAGGATGCTGTCCACCCAGGCACAGAGATGCCTTAAGGCAATGCACATTTCTCTACAATTGGTCAGTTTCTTTTCTGTCCTTGGGTCATCAGTTGTGGTATGTAAGGCCCAACCTGAAATCACTGAACTGACACAGAAGCACATGCACTGATTTCTGCAATAAGGAAACCTACAGGCTTTCTAAACAAAGCACAATAGCTAAAGAAAGGGGAAGGAATTTCTTTCTGCCTCACTTTATTTCAGGGCTCAACCTCCCCCTCCAAAAAGGCATCAGTGAAAAAGTGCTTGAAGAGGCAGACTGCAGCTAGATCAGGACATTGTAGCTGGGGAGGGGAGGGGATGGCAGAAGAGCGAATAGAGAGTTGAAACGCTGCCAGGCACTGCACATCTGCAGCATCAGCACTGCACAGAGACCAGCAGCTCAGGTCTATTTATAAACCAGACATGGCATTGAATGGGCAGCTGTAGTTTGCAGTGAGAGACTAGGATTGCAGGCTGTCAGCTTTCCACCATACACTGTCTGGTCTAATTAAAAAAGATGAGCAAGAACATGCATACACTCATCCCTCTGTCCAGCTAGTCACAGAACCATGGACCCAAACACTCTAAAAACAGAATTTCACTGTGATTTCCGCACAAAAGACTGGCTTCCTAGGCAATCGTGTCCTCATACAAACTTTCTGCTGTCTGCAGTACAGATGCAATCAATGGGCTATGGCTGTTACAACTCGCCAAACACAGCCGTAGGATATTTGTTGGTTTTACTTGTAGCCCAGCTGATGTGAGAGGATAGGACAGGCTATGATAAAGGAAGGCAGAGCCTTTGTATCAGTAATAGTTTATATTAATTGTGCAAATTAAGAGAAGAAAATGCTTATGCGAATCACAACAGACATTCTGAAATAGTCTCCAACACCAGGAAAAAATTGAATAATAAATAAATAAATGAATAAATAAAAAGTTATGACTACACTCTTCCACATAGGAAAGGGAATCAGTTCGACACAAGAAGCTTGGCTTGCTATTCATAGGTTCACAATTTAGTCTTCCTTAACTGTTGATATGGAGATGGGGACCCATATTGCTTCTCCCCAGTCCCCCCATCCTCCTAACACACACACACTTTCCTCTGAAGACTCTTTCTGATAGATTCCAAGAGGCACAGGTAAGGCTAACATGCAATACAGAGCCTGTCCCCTGCTCTCCAAATAACACTTCCTCCTGCTCCCATTTGGAACCCGTTTTAATATTTCCTGTTCAGGACCCAAAGCAGTCTAAGTACCAGCCTACGTTTATACCACCAGTGCAAAGCCAGATGCTGAAGGCAGTATCCAAAACACAGTTCAGGTTACTTGCAGGAGTACTGGCCTACAACTCACTGTAATGAAGGTTTGAACAGTAACCCCTGCTCAGCTCAAGGCATGTGTTTATGTTCCATTAACTACACACACTCTTCCTCCTGATGTAAACTGGCCACTTGAAAGCATAGAGATACGACACAGAATTGATTGCCTAGCTGTACTTTCTGGTAGTCATTTGGATAAACATGCAAAGCTGAGGTTCATTCTAGTGCTACAGGATTAACCATGGATACAAAAAGGGTTCCCATCAGTCTACAGAATCTCAGCCTTCAAATCCCAATGAGATGGCAGCCATAGTCAGACTCCAGAGCAGACATGAGCACTGCCCTCCCCTGCAGGAGGGCTGAGCACCAGTTTACCACTGTAAGCCCCCAAATGACATCACCTCACACTGCTTACCAGTCTTGGTGGAGACCACACTCCTTGAATCCAAATCCAGTTTCTTGACCAGAGTATTTGGATCAATCTTCATCCCAGCAAAGATGTCAGAGGTCAGGAAAGCCCAGTCCTTAGCCAAACAAGTAGAATTAAAAAAAAAAAAAAAGAAAGAAGACCAGACATGTTAGTACTGATATCATTAATAAAGTAAACTGGCAGGCAGAGCCCTACTCTCTACAATAGGGCTACTTCCCAGTAGCTCTTTATCCAGGTCTGGCATGTGGCCCACAGCATGTATGAGGACAAGGCC
Source organism: Alligator sinensis (assembly GCF_000455745.1). Classification (NCBI taxonomy): domain Eukaryota; kingdom Metazoa; phylum Chordata; order Crocodylia; family Alligatoridae; genus Alligator; species Alligator sinensis. Next base: position 799,273 of record NW_005842017.1, read on the forward strand.
AAGCAACTAGTCTTCAGCTCATCATTAAACAATTGCTAAACATGCATGGGACTAAGCATAGATACTGATTGCCACCAGCACCATGAGCTGGCCTGGCTATCCAAGCCCCATTAGCCTAGAAACAGGACTCCCATTCAGTCTTCAATTCCAGGTTTCAGAATTGTATCCCCTTAGTGTCAAACCCTGTCCCATCCTGGAGAACAAACACACCCTGCTAGAAGGATTATGGCATACATCTCCTTTCCAAAGCCTAGCCCAGATTTACAAGAGGTATTCAGACACTTAGGGGGACCTACACACATAAATGAGTGGATCAGACATCCAAGTCACTGTTAGTTAAGCAAGCCAGTTATCAAGTTCTCATTGCTCTAGGGAGTTAAGAGCTGAATAGCATTTAAAACAACAAATAAGCAGATTAAGTACCTATCTAGAACTCTGGCACCTATGTAGTTTTGTAAAACCAATCCCTGGACTACACAGTTTTATGCCAACATACTTGCATTGGTTAGGAGGATTATTTATAAATCATTATAGGTACAGCACCCAGAAAGTTTACAATTATATTGGTATAAATATGTCTTTATAGTAGTTTCACAGTAGCTAGGGTCAGGAGGGACCTGAACAGATCATCTAGCCTGACCCCCCTGCCACAGGCAGCAATGAATGCTGGGTTCACAAGATCCCAGACAGGTGATCGTCCAACCTCCTCTTGAATTTGCCCAAGGTAGGGGCGAGGACCACTTCCCTGGGAAGTTGGTTCCAGATCTTGGCCACCTTAACTGTAAAATATTGCCTTCCGATCTCTAACCTAAACCTATTCTCCATCAGCTTATTACCATTGTTCCTTGTCACCCCAGGTGGTGCTGGAGAGAAAAGGCTCTACCTATTTGCTGTTGATCCCCCGTGATAAGTTTGTAGGCAGCCACCAGGTCCCCCCTCAGCCTCCTCTTGCCGAGGCTGAACAGGTTCAGGTCCCTCAGTCTCTCCTCATAGGACCTGTCCTGCTGCCCGCTCACCAAGAGGGTGGCTCTCCTCTGAACCCACTCCAGGCAGGCCACATCCCTTTTAAAGTGCGGTGCCCAGTACTGGACGCAGTACTCCAACTGAGGCCTGACCAAAGTCGCATAGAGGGGGAGTATCACCTCTCTGGACCAGCTTGAGATGCACCTTTGGATGCATGACAAGGTATGGCTGGCCTTGCTGGCTGCGGTCTGGCATTGGCGGCTCATGTTCATCTTGGAGTCAATAATGACTCCAAGATCCGTTTCTGCCTCTGTGCTTTCAAGAAGGGAACTCCCTGGCCTGTATGTATGCTGTGGATTCCTTCTCCCAAGGTGCAGCACCCTGCATTTGTCTACGTTGAACCCCATCCTATTCTCATCTGCCCACTTTTGTAGTCTGCCTAAATCTAGTTGCAGCCTCTCTCTCCCTTCAAGTGTGTCCACCTCACCCCACATCTTAGTGTCATCAGCAAGCTTGGATAGCGTGCTATCCACCCCCTCGTTCAAGTCACTGATGAAGATGTTAAACGGTGCGGGCCCAAGGACCGAGCCCTGGGGTACCCCACTGCCTACATCTCATCGGGTTGAGTACAACCCATCCACCACTACTCTCTGGGTGCGCCCCATCAGCCAATTTTTTTACCCATCCAACTGTGTAGGCATCAATGCCGCAGTCACTTAATTTATTGATGAGGATGGGGTGAGAGACAGTGTCAAAGGCCTTCTTAAAGTCTAGAAAGACTATGTCCACAGCGACACCATCATCCAAGGATTTAGTTACTTGGTCATAAAAGTCAATCAGGTTGGTCAGGCAGGACCTGCCTTTGATGAACCCATGCTGATTGCTCCCAAGCATGATCTCTCCTGCAGGCCCCCCACAGATGTGCTCCTTGATGATTCTCTCCAAGATCTTCCCGAGCACTGAGATACCTTATGAGAACAGCTATGCCCATATAGTCACCTTTATACCAAGAGGTTGTGTCCATAGAGAAGACAGGGAAGTGGTCCAGCTTCCACTGCACCCATATAGATCTAGCAACCCAATTCATATGTTTAGACAAGGCCTAGATTTCTCTAAAATATAAAAGGAATGGTTTGCCCTCATGTGGACAGCTGTGTGCAGTACTGCCCCCACCCCACCTCAAAAAGTATATACAGTACTTCCCGAACAAATCTCAGCTCCTCTATAATCTAGTGATCCAAGAAGAAAACACTGTATTCATCCAGCATTAACAAGTGACAGTCCACACAGTAGGCCATCACTTTAGCAAGCAAAGGAAGTACAAATATAGTTTTGCAATTTGACTTGCTCATATTTAAAACTGCAATTGGTATTTAAAACCTCCTGGCCAATCAGCAGCAAGTGGCGGGGCTGCCAAGGCCACTCAGCCAATCAACAGTGAGCAGCATAGGGTAAAAAGAGCAAGGTTAAAAAGGAGCCACTTGCACAATGCACTTCCACCACAACTGCAGTAGGTACCTACCCATTATAAGCATATCTACAGCTGCAGCTTCATACAAAAAGTGTGGTACATGGCAACATCTGCAGAGATGCTACATTGTTATACTGTGCTCAAGGTATTTCTGCCTCAGACACACAGCACAGCAAACTCTGACTTAACCACTCTGCATTCTGGCCAAATGTTGCATAGTGCCCTGCTCCCCCATAAGCATTCGGGGATTTTTCCAAGCTGCACGTTGAGTTTCCTACTCCTAGATGGGAATGGAATTCTGGAACTTAGGGCTAAACAGAGCAGTTCCCAGGGTCTCTCATGTCCAAGTCACTATCCATCAGGTTTTGTTCCAGGGAATTTGTTTTTTGTTCATTTGTGTTGGTGAGCCAACACCTTTTTCAAAGCACTGTCAGCAGCATGGAGGAAACATTGGCAAGTGCTTCAATCCTCACCGTGACAAATAGCTAGAGCCATGCAATGACTTCAGACTCATGGCAGTAGTTGCACCAGCAGAGGCAGCCGACACCAAGCAGGTACTGTTTGATCTTTTCCTAAAACAATTTCACTCTATTTGCTACTGCTTTTAGGCTCAGTCAACAAGCACTGGCTGATGGGACAAGAGCACATTACCAGCTGAGGTGACAAAACCTCGTGATGTCAAGTCACTTGCAACTCATTGTGAGCTGTAGTAGCTCACACCTTATGCAAGCGCTCCTCTTGGCACAGAGCAGCATCTAGCCACTGCTATCTGCATGTTTGCTTCTCCCCCACAGTTGCTACTAGTCAGTATTTAATCAATTTGGCATTCATAGATCAACTACTGGGACCATTTTAATGGAGCTGTGCACTGCTAGGAGGCAGGTGCAGTCAGATTGGTTCATAAGATCCTGCAATGAGCAGAATGTTATTCAGGGATGCTCATGACACAGACTCCCAACTTGTGCTGGGGCCATCAATGGAAGCCACATGCCTATTGCATGCACTGGGCTTCAAACTGCATGAACAGAAATGGCAGATAAGGTTCTTTATTTAGGTAAGTCTGATATCTTTTATTAGACTGTCATGACCCAAAAGGCATGATTGTGTGTGTGTGCTTCGGCACCAGAATTATCCCCGCCAAGTTGCAGAGCATTGCACAGGAGAGTTTCCTGTAGCAAGAGGAAACCCCGGTGCAGGGACGAGTTTCCCGCCTTTTCTGCAGCTTCTTTTGCAGAGTGCATTGCTCGAGTTGCAAGAGGAATGCACAGTGCAAGAGAGTTCCCGCTACTGGTATGCAAATTTGTTCCCCGTGATTGGCTAGTGCTAAATTATTCACACGTGGCAGCTAACGATTGGCCTGTTAGCCGTATAAGAGGCTTGAGCAGTTTCCGCCCAAGCCGAAGAGGACTCCACATCCATCTCGTGGGGACTCTGGGTACACGGCAGGGTAACAGAAACCCTGTGTGAGATCCAGAGGAGCGTGGCGGCCTGATCCACCGCCCACCTCTTCCCGTCTTCGAACGCAACTTTTATAAGACGTACTTACGATTTCTATTTTGGTGGCTCGTTCACCCAGAGCATCCGGAGCTCTGCACCGTGGAGCCCAGCAACCTCCACAAGACCGTCTGTGTTGTTTGTCTGTAACTGCAACTTAATCAAGCTTTCCAGCCTACACCACTGCCATCTCGGTGTAAGTAAACAATCTTTTAAACTACCGCTACGCGTCCGCGCCTAATTCCAGCTCGAAGGCCTTCCCTCTCCGCCCCAGTGTGCCCGGGCTGCTGGCCACAGCCCGCGTGCAGCGCGAAAAGGACTCAGGTCACTCCCAGCCTGCACATAGACCAACTCAAATAGTTGGAAAAATTCTTCTTTGCAAGCTTTTGGGTACAAATATCCTCCGTCAGGCTGAGGAAGCAGCTGCAGTTGGTGTGTGCTCTTCCTGGATGGAATGAATTGTAAAGAAGCCAGCGGCTGGGCTGGTATGCATGCAAGACAGGCAGTCAGTGAAAATGTAAATTGAGGAGTTAGTGGGTAAGAGAGAGGCTGGGGGCGGCAGAGGGGGGGTGGTAAGGGGAATGAAAGTAGCTGGTAAATAGTGGAAAGGTATCTGCGGAGTCAGATGTTAGGGAGGTTGTGTGTCATAAATCCAATGTATATATTTTAGTCCATTATTTTTTGTATCCAGTAGGTCGATGAAATGAAGTTCATAGGCTCGTCTGTGAAAGGTGTTTTGTAAATTCACAGCTAAACAGAAATGGGTATTTCTCCCTGGTACTGCAAGGCTTACTCAGTCACCACTGGAGGGCCTCCACTATTCATATGGAAGAGTTTGGAAAGATCTATTTTTCCATACTAGAATCAGCCTGGTTCATAAAACATTTGCTCCCATGATTCCCACAGATCCTGCCAGCACTGTGACTTCTCCAGTTATTCTGGGACACTCAGCTTACCCTCTCCTTTCCTGGTGTACCAAACACTGATGACAGAAGGGACTGTTTGATGATACCCTGAGCAGCCGCAGAATGATGCTAGAGCATGCTCTCTGGAGACTGAACAAATAAAAATGGAGGAACCAAGTACCTTGAGAGTAAGGGAGGGCGCCTGACAGGCAGATGGGAAGAGGAGCTGGCAGATTTGCTCACCATTCTGAACAGCTAGAGAGGAAGAGTCTACAAAACATTGCAGCAGCTCATGAACAATCAGGGATGCACACACTCCTACCCCCAGGCTAAGGGCCACTTGTGAAAGACTTGTAGGCTTGTGACCTTGTGTAAGCCTTACACAAGCCTACATGCAATGGAACAACAATGAAGCATGCGGCATGACTGCTGAATAATCACTCAGTAATGTGACAGGTGTGTAAAACAGCAGGGAGTAATAACTGCAAGAACCACACGTTTTCATTAAAAATGATATATATGTATATACATTTCCTAACTCTCAGGATTGTGAGGGGGAGGAGGGAAGGGGAAGTTTAAAAAACATGAACCCAAAAGGTTAAAAAAAAAAAATTAAAAAAAAAAAAAAAAAAATCAGGCAGCTAATAAAAAGAACACAAAATAACATTGTTTTTAAACTACCATGTTTTCTTCAATCACATATAGGATTTTGAGCTACTGTATTTACTCAAATATAACATGAGGTTTGTTTTCCTCCCCCCAGTCAGCTTGGGTGGGAGGGCTCATCTGGTATTCACATATGAAACAGAGGGGGGCTGGCAGCTGCTGAGGCTCTGACTCTGCCCATGACCCGGAGCCCAGGATGGGGCCAGAGTCAGACCCACAGCACCCACATCCGCCCACGTTCTGCCCACTCCCCCCACCCACTCCCTTAATGTAAGGCATAGCTGGGCTCCAGCTGGAGTCTCTCCCCAGCATGGAAACTCCTCCACCTGATGGGTCCAGCAGCAGCAGCCGCAACACTGCTGCAGGACCAGGCAAGGGCTGAGTTTCCAGGTGCTCTGCTCTGGAGAAGCATCAGATAGCAAGGGTGGCAGGAAGGCTGCAGGGGAAAGAAGTAGGTGGGGCTGAGGGCAACGGGGCCACCTAATTCCCACCCCCTCACCAACCACAGGTTACTCTGCTGTAGCAGTGGAGGAGGGGGGATTTCAAGACAACCCTCCAATACTTAGATCCTATACCTAGAAAGTTATAATAGACTTATAGAATTTTCCACATATTGTATCTAATTATTGGGGGGGGGAAGGTTATCCTATATTAGAGTTAGTATAGTATTACATGGAAGAGCCAACATTGCAGGTGGTATCTCCACCCTTTTTCTTTTTTTACTGTCTTAATTCTTCCTATACAATTCTTCCAGCACTGTTCGGTCCCTATTCTGTACAGTGGGGACAAGGAGAAAGAAAAGGGAGCTGTACTGCATGATTTCACCTATAACAAAAACATCAGTTTAACTGCAGGGTCAGGTCAGTTCAGGGCCTCAGTTAAAAGGGATGCACAGACACACAAACAGACATGGACACGGACAAACACACTAAAATTCTGCATTTGGCTATTTTTTAAAGTCTCCATATGGCAAATATTTAAAGTCTGGGGTATGAAGGGGGGCAGTAAGAAGATTACCAGATGTGTCCTGGAGGGGCCCATGACATTAATTATGCTCTGCACAATAAAATTACATTTGTTAAGTGAAGAAAAAAAAACAACCCCCCCAAAAAACCCCCAAACAGTCCTGTGACTCATTCAGGCAAGAAAGTATGGGAAAGAGATCGCTGGAGGGTGAAAGATGACAGCAGGACACCTCTCCCTTCCTCCCAACATACATGTTAAACTCACACAGTCTAGATCACATGGAAGTGGTTGGCTAATGCAGAAGGTGGATTTTTACTGAGCCTGTACTACTCAGCTATGCCAGGATAAAATCATAAAAACATGAGAGCTAATGCAGTAAGAGGAGAGCACATCACTCCAAGTGCACAGCATTATACACATTGATGACCAGGAAGGAAGGAGTGCTCCACAGTCGATCCTTGCATTTTAGAGGCCAGAATAACATATCTAACAATAAACAAGAAAAAACCCCAACACTGTGCTGCTGCTTTGGGAACTGTATCACAACTTCCACATACTGAATGAAAACTAGAACACTGCCATCACGTGGATGAATTTGAAGAAACGGTCCATTTTCTGTAGACTAGAGAGCAGGGGGTCAGCACCATTTAAGTACAACAGGCTGCTGCTTGTGAGCCAGCTGTGACCATGGGCTGCTGATCCTCTCCACAGTGCCCCAGCTCTCTGCTCTGTGCCAAGGGCTGCACTCTCACTCTTGCACATGCCCCACCCCACTGCAGCCTCCGCTAACCCTTACCACCAAGTGCAGCCAATTTCCATTGCCAATGGGGTAACAAGAAGCTGCAGTAGTGGAGCAATAGAGCAGCCCTCAGCCCAGAGCACACAAGCATAGCCACTGGCTGGATGCTGCAGAGGGAATCAGCGGCAGAAGAATGCCCAGAGCAGGGTGAGGAAGGTACCTCTGCTGCTGCAAATTGCTGCTCCTCCCCCTGCCATTAGCTGCATCCAGGCCTCAGACCACAGGCTGTCCATCTGCAGACTCGATCTGGCCAGTAGCCCAATCCTGGGTGCAAGTCAGGTGCTGCAGGGCCAGATCCAGCCATAGACACTGGAAGCAGGGGGGGGGGGCATGACTCCAGTCCAGCTGCATGTGGGGAGAGACATGGTCCAGCCTTGATCTGGCTGCACAGGGCTTGGGAAATTTGGTACTGGGGGAGAGGTAGTGCTGTTAATTGCCACTGCTCCCTCACCACAAAATAATTTCCAACCTGTGGGGAGTCCTGTGGGCCAGATGCCAAGGTTCTATGGGCCAGATCTGGCCCACAGGCCAGGCATTGAGCATAAACCAATACCCCTAAAACTCTTTTCCTCAAATAATCATGCATTCTGCCTTAGCAAGAATACCAGCTGTGATTACCTCTACTAGGAGGACAAAGTCAAGAGCATTGGATTTTGCCTATTATTCATGTGCACACACATGCTGGGAAGACAAGTCTCTTTGGCTGGGCTCCAATGTCTCTTACAGGAGTGCATTGAAGAATGCTAATGAGCAGAAAGTGATTCACGACACCTTTGGTGGTGCAGGATACCTGCAGCCTCCTCTGTGCAATCTACCAAAGCCCAGATTACACCTGCAATATATTTCAGAAGCTGGCATAACTTCTTCTACATCTTCACCTGCTAAGGTTTACATACCACTTCAGCTAGAAAGTCTCTTCCAAACCTCAAGCCTACAGATTCTGATCACTTCCAGGCATAATCAGCAAGATGGAAATTATATCTCTATATATCTTTCCCTCTTGCTGATTGTGCAATGCATATATTTTACGCACATAATGTAATATTTAAAACAAACAGACCTGCTTGCCCAGATGTTTCTGCTACTCAGAAATAATTTATCCTGAGGGTCTGAAGAATATATCCAGACTTATCTGCTCTTTTTTTTAATTTTAACTTTATTTATTGAGGTAAATTTCTAGCGTGCCTCACACTGATTTCCTGCAACTGGCTCAGAATTCTTCCATGTTACCTGTATAATGAACTATACCTTTATGCAGCTCTAGCATGAGCCACCAGTAACTGTTTATGGCATGCAGAGGTTCACAGTATACAGTGCTGCTCATTTATATGTCAGGCTTTGAAAAAAGCAGACCTTTCTGATTCTGACTACCTGGCTCTGAGCAATTCCAGTACAACCTATGGGATTATTCAGCCTGGAGAAGAGAAGATGCAGGGGGGGGGGGGGGGGGGGTAGGAAGATATTCGGCGGGGGGGGGGGGGGGGGCATTGATAAGTCTTTAAATACCTGAAAGTTGATTAACTAGAGGATAAAGAGAACCTTTTCTCTGCTCCTAGTCCTGTCCCCTACAGCCACAATGGCCTCAAACTGCAGCAGAGGAAATTTAGGTAGGAGATTAGGAAGAACCTTCCGACTATAAGAGTGGTCAAGTAGAGTACAGAGGACAGACCAGGGTTTGGGCAATTATTTGGGCCCAGAGACCACATACACAATTCTGGGGAGCTGCTGCAGGCTAGTCAGCACCCCCATCAACCCACAACATCCCAGAGCCCATGTACCCTGCGGCTCCTCCCCATCACTGCCAACAGTGCACAGCCCCAGCCCCAACCCGCCCTATACTTGCTCCAGACCACACACCCATGCTGAGCAGCAGTGGTAGCCAGGCAAAAGCTGGTGCTCCGTGCAGGGAAAAAAGTGGCCCCTTCCCCTAACTGCTGCTGTGCCCTTCTTGCTGCAGCTGCCTAGAGCCCATTGCCTGGAGCCTGCAGCAACTCTCCAATGACATTACTGCCACCTCCAGGCCACCCAGCAGGGCAGCAGTGGCACTGCAGGGGAGCCACAGGGCAGCCCAGGCACAGGCTCCAGGAGGCTGCAGCAAGAAAGGTCTGGCAGCAGTGAAGAGGAGGGGCTGCTTTTGCCTTGTGCCAAACATCAGCTTCTGTCCAGCCGCCACTGCTGCTCAGAGTGGGTGGGCGAGTCCAAAGCAGGAGCTGGGCAGACCGAGGTCGGAGCTGCGCACATGGGTTCCAGCTGGTCCAGACTGGTCCACTCTGCTGGGCGAAGTCTGGAGTGGGTGCAGGGCTGTGCATGTGGGTCCCTGACAGTACCATGGGGCTAGGGCCAGAGGCAGCAGCAGCTGGAAGGAGTCACTGCCACCTGGGCTGCCTAGAAAGGCAGTCCAGCTACAGAGCCGCCCCAGCCCTACTTCATGCCCAGGGGGCGGCAGGATGTGCCACAGGCTGGACGGTACCTGGGCCAGGTAGGATCAAGGGACCGCGCTGCAGGCCAGACACAGTCCCTCTGTGGGTGGATCTGCCCTGGGGGCTGTATTTTGCCCACCCAGGGATAGACAGAGGTATAATTGCATCAGTAACAAAGGATACTAATAGACATGTGATACAAGAGTAGCAAAGCTATTACAACATATTCCATTCAGGGACAACTTATTATGATTTAGCTACTTTGTATTACCACAGGATTATACAAATAGCAGCCTACGCTTCCAACCAACAGCTCTCCATTCCCTTTAAAGTTGTTAAAAGGTATGTTTGTCCATCCCCATAACAGACCAAAAGGATGATAAAAGACACTATTAGCTCAAAGGAATTATTGATAGGGGCAATGGACAACACTGTAGCAGAAGAAAGGACTGCCAGCCTGAAAGCTAATAGACATCCCATTTACTTTAAGCTGGATGCAGGTGCAGAACTCATTGTGGAACCAGAAACAGTGATATTAGCACAAAAAGAAAAGCCGCAGGCAGTTAAAAGTTAATGGGTAAACTCCAGGCTTCACCAGCGACATTATTTCCACTAAAGGAACAAATATAATAAACGTCTGGCTAAATTAACTGGAAAAAAGCAATTTGTAACAGTACCAAAAGAAAAAAAAATGTTGAAGCTAGTTTTAGGCTAAAAACATGTCAAGCCCTTGACCTCATCAATTGGATGTGCTTTCTGGAGGAATAGGGGACCCAAACTACTGAGAAAGGTGTTTAGGAAAGTCTTCCAGGGCCAGGGATGCTTTCAGTAGAGCACAGAATACAGCCAAAAAGGTCAATTAAGCCATGATGCATACTACTAGGAAAGTTAGAAAAACACCTTTAAACAAAGGTGGAGGCTACAAGAGGAACTGGAACAGGATAGGTCCACTGGTAAAGGAATCGCAGAGAACAGAAGAACAACAGAGAGTGTACACTTACTGACTATTGTGGGAAAGAGTGAATACTTATTTATAGAGCACACATTCATTATACTTTGCTTATATGCAGAGTTTGACAAAGGTGAAAAGGGAACATTTTCTACATTTTCTGGGGGGAAAGTTTTGGAGAGATGATTGATGTCAAATATTTTTCAGTGATTGATGCACCACTAGCAGTTCTGGCCATTAAACGCCCCCAAGATTGTTTCTCTCTCAGTGGTTTTCTCAAAAGTGTAAAAATCTTGAGTGATGGGCTTACAATCCAGGAAGGTGACTGCAGCAGCCAATTGTGATATACAATATACTCTGTTTAAAAGTCTAGCACTGGGACTGAAAAAAATGCCATGGGCTTGCCCCAAAAAGATGCAAACAATGCTTACTAAATGCACAGAACCATCAGCACTCTAGCACTATCTTGCCCTGAAAACAGTCAAGCTCCAAAAGTTTGGAATAATCTGTTTCAGAACTGACTACTGGAAGCCTTGGAAATGAGGGGAGCTAACCAGTTTCAGGGATGCTGGTACCATGGCAAAGAGGAGGGCGCCTGTACTCAACAAGATGTGTTTAGTACTCTGCCACTGACGATACAGTATCAGCCCTGAATCCAAGTAGCTTCCCTCATGGTCAGGGTTGCTAATGGCAGGCCTTTGGCAGCTGTCAGAAACAGTGAAGGAGATTCAAAATACAGGAACTAAAATGAAGTTACACAGTAGAAAGCAGAGCTGAAAGTTGTTATGCACTTGAGTAATACAGGGACATGTGGAATCTGTTGTTGCCTTTTGCTTGCATTACAAATTGGTACTGCTAGTGCATGATACAGCTAAGTGAATGTGTACATCACATATAAAGCAAACTGCAACCAGCTCCAAAAACCAAGAAAATATTTCTTTATCATTTTCCCCCACTTCTAGTGCCTTGCACTCCAAAACAGGAAGAAAGGCCCCACTTCACAAAAAAAAACAAAAACAAAAAGAAACAAGAAACAACAACTCTGCTAAGGACAGTCATTGCCCAAGAAAGCTCACCTGGACTAGGAGACCTCTGAAGGTCCCTTCCAGCCCTACATTTCTATGACTCTATGAAAAGAGCAAGATGCAAAATATTGAGCCCAAAGTGGAAACTAGAGAGATGAACACACAATATTAAGACGACTGGGTGAAGGCCTTGGCAGCCCATAAAGATAAGAGAGGGCAGGCCTTCAGCGTTTCAGAGAGGAAGATGGAGCCAATGTACCTACTGTGTGGTAACAGAGGAGGGCAACTTCTTAGGGCCTTGTTACATATTGCATTTTGAGCTGCCTAAATGTTGATTAGTGCTAGTGCTGGCTCTAGAAGCTGCTTAAAATTTATGTGAAACAAGATCCTTAGATGCATCCAGAGCTTTAGTCTCCAAATAAATAACTGCTGACCAAGTGACAGCAGCTTCTCATTGCTAATGCTCAAATGGACTCCTCTGTCTTAAAATAAGTCAGATCTTTAAGGCTGAAAGTCCTGGAGACCACACCAGTGACTTGCCAGAAACAGGTAGGGCTTAGAACAGTAGTGAGCTCAGAGGGATCCTGGGTCTGTGATCGTGAGCCCCTCTTGCAGCTCTAACCAGGTGGGGTCCCTGGGACGGGAAGGGCCCCTTGTCTGCGTTGAAAGCACTTGGCACTGCTGCTGCAGGAGCAGCCGGCTGGGTCAGGAGGCCGCACCCTCTTTCAGTGCCTGAGAACTAGAGCAAAGTCACTGCTTGCACAGGGACCCAAGCCAGAGGCTCCTGGCCAGAAGGTCTTGCCCCTCCACTCAAGGTCAGATTAATCACCATATTTGAGGTCAGGAAGGAATTTTACCCATACTCAGATTGGTACAGGCTGCAGCAGTCTCTGCCTTCCTCTGTTGTGGGGGCATGGCCCTCTACCCAGCATCTCCTGAGCAACTACTGACAAGCTGTTATGGGAGCAGGACACTGGCTGCCCCGATTCCTCTCAGGAAGGTTAAGGCATTAAGTCTTGTGTTGTCAGGGTTCGTGGTAGCTTTACAGGGTTGAGACTCTAGATTTGTACGTAGGGTTGCCAACTCTGTTTGAATCTGTTCTGGAAGGTTTCTGGTATACCAACTGTCATATTGAATGAAATAGTTTGAATGTTTGTAAAGATTGCCCATTAGCCAGTTTCAGGAAGAAGATAGGATTTATCTCCTTATCTAGCTCATTGTTTTGGAGCTACGTGCGAAATGTCCTGACTTCACTTAAAGTCTTAATTTAAATTGTATCTATAGAAGTTTTTTACAAAGAAAACAAATGTCCTAAATTCTGAGACATCAAAGCCTAAGGCCTTTTAACCAGACTGGTAAAAAAGAAAAAAAGGTATTTACAGTGATATGGAAGAAGTCTCCCTAAAAGTAATTTAAAATACTCAACAAAGGTAATTTCTGTTGAGTAAGATCCGAGGCCAAATTTGGGAGTTATGATAAATTGAGTAGGAGGAGCCCAATGACGGCAGCTCACTCAATAAAAACCTGTAACTTACTGTCCCAATGTGGAGTTGACTTCACTTGCAGAACAACGAAGGAAGAATCGCAAGTATAAGTTC
>NW_005842017.1:812813-813338 GCF_000455745.1 Alligator sinensis
CTAAGCAGTGTTATATACGTAGCAAAGAGTTTTAAAATAAAATTGTGTTGTATAAATTAAGTGTGTAATCATTGTGAAATCGTGCAATCAGCTAACTACTCCCCCAGCCAGTGCATCAAAACGAATCAGTAAATTGTGTGGGATTTTCTCTATTCCATAACCCACTAGAGACACCAACATGTCCATGACACGCAACATGAATGTGCTTGTGTGCTTGCATATATCAGTTATGGATAATGATGTGTAGACTTTATGTCAGGAAGGCAAATGCGCATTACTATAACATTTAAAAAATCCATGGGACTACTCTATAAGTCGGATTCAACATTTAATATTTATCTTAATGAATGCCTGATCATTTATCTCCTGAGTAACTTTCAACAGTCTCCTGGAGATTTATATCCAATTCCTGATGACTCCAGAGCAGTCCTGGAGGGTTTCGTAGTAGCTAGGGTCGGGAGGGACCTGAACAGATCATCTAGCCTGACCCCCTGCCACAGGCAGGGAAGAAAGGCGGGTTGCGAA
>NW_005842017.1:813538-814589 GCF_000455745.1 Alligator sinensis
TAGGGCCTGTCCTGCTGCCCTCTCACCAAGCAGATGGCCCTCCTCTGAACCTTCTCCAGGCTGGCCACATCCCTTTTGAAGTGCGGTGCCCAGTACTGGATGCAGTACTCCAAATGCAGCGTGACCAAAGTCGCATAGAGGGGGAGTATCACCTCTCTGGACCAGCTTGAGATGCATCTTTGGATGCATGACAAGGTATGGCTGGCCTTGCTGGCTGCGGTCTGGCATTGGCGGCTCATGTTCATCTTGGAGTCAATAAGGACTCCAAGATCCCTTTCCGCCTCTGTGCCTTCAAGAAGGGAACTCCCCAGTCTGTATGTACGCTGTGGATTCCTTCTCCCAAGGTGCAGCACCCTGCATTTGTCTACGTTGAACCCCATCCTATTCTCATCTGCCCACTTTTGGAGTCTGTCTAAATCTAGTTGCAGCCTCTCTCTCCCTTCGAGTGTGTCCACCTCGCCCCACATCTTAGTGTCATCAGCAAACTTGGACAGCGTGCTTTCCACCCCCTTGTCCTTTGGTTTGGATGAATAGGAAAGATCCTGCCACACACAGGGGGTTGAGCTGGATGAGCTCTGGGGGTCCCTTCCAGTCCAGCTTCTCTCCGATTCCGAGACACCGCTTCCCGGTCTCTGCCCCAGGCAGCGGTGGTGCCCTGCCCTAGTCACCCTGGGGGAAATGTACCTGTCCGGCTCCCCTGACTCCTGCGATCACCTCCCCGCACAGCAGGCCCACGGCAGGGCGGCCGTGCTATGACTTTCCACGGCCACAGCCCTGCACACTGCTCTCCCCACCGGCGAGCCCAGCCCCCTGCCTCCCCCCGCATTGACATGGTGCAGCCCATTCTGCCTTCCCCCCAAACATGCGGCGTGGTACAGGACGCCGGGCTCCACACGCCCCTCGATGCGCGATGGTACCTCCCACCAGGCCCTGCCTGCCCCCCGCCGGCGGAATGGTACCGCCCGTCCGGTGCCCCTCGCTTACCTTCCCGGGCGGCGCGCTCCAGCCGCTGGGCCCGGGCACTGCGTCCTGGCTCCTGGGCTCCCGGCCC
>NW_005842017.1:814599-815406 GCF_000455745.1 Alligator sinensis
GCAGCCGCCGCCGCTTCACATTCCCCACCATGGCCGGGCCAGAGCCTGCAGTGTCTGGGCGGGGGGAGAGGAGGAGCGTGTGTGCCTGTGCGTGTCCGCAATTAAAGCCTCCCCCCGGGAACGCGTCGCCGCCACGGGGTTCCTCCGCACGAAGGGGCCGCACGCGCCAGCCGGGCCCGAGAGCAGTGATGGTGCTGGGCAGAAGTGCCTGGAGGGGCCCGGCAGGGGCCACAGCGCTGCAGCCATCAGTGCTGCTGAGAGTGAAGTGCCCCCAGGGGTGCATGCTGAGGGGGGCTGTACCCATGGGCAGCGATTCCCACCCAGGTGCCGCAGCCCCCCGGGGTGCCTTAAGATCCGCTGAAGGGTGCCGCGGGGCACTGCACAGCGTTTACACCGTTAGGGGTTGCAGACCTGGGTTCCCAAGATCACCCCAGAGGTTTCAAATAGAAATCCAGCCAGGTGCTGCGGTCCCCCAGGGCGGTCAGAAACACTGACAGGTGGTGGCCTTTCTGAGCTCTTGAAACCAGAAGGATGGCTATTCCCTTCCTGCACTCCACACTGGAGTGAAAATGGAGAGCTGGCCTTTTCCAAAGGGCACCTCAAGGCTACTGAGGGGTGCTGTGAGTCTGTCCCGGGTGCCTTGAGTCTAGAAGGCTGAAGTATCACTGCCCTAAAATTAAATTTCTTATTCACGGTAAAGAAGAGGGTTCCTAGGACCCTGTGCTTAGAGGAAAACATGACAACAAATTAAATCTATATATGCACTGGTATCTGAGATAACAATGCTGAAAAAGAAAAAAGGGAAAG
>NW_005842017.1:815416-858623 GCF_000455745.1 Alligator sinensis
AAGCAAAGGGAAAGCTGTATTTCTGTGGTTTTGGTTTATTTTTTTTTAATAAGGGGGTGGAGGGGGACAGGGGACTTTTATTTGTTCCTTCCTGCACTCCAGGGAATTAAGAAAGCAGAAACACATTAAGTCAAAACATGTTTGTTATTCTTGGCATGTCATGTCTCCCAGGGAATTTGCTAGGCAGTGTGTATATTTTATAGACAGAAAATGGAATATGCAGCAAAATCTGAAATAGATGTGCTAGAGTGCCTTGCAGGAGATCTGCATTTCTCTCCAAGTTAAACCTTCATTGAGGAGTTATTACACAATTTTCTTCCTTCCACCCACCCCAATAAAGGGGGAGCTTTAGTTATTGATATATGAGCATGAATACCTCACTAAGAGATAATACTACAGTCTAAGCACATACCCCAGTTTGTAATGACCTGCTTTGCAGGCATTGATAGAGACCACTGATGAAAGGCATAAATATTCAGTTCTATTTATCTGTGGCTATGTGGGAGGATGAAATATAAAACCACTTACTTTCCCCTGCACCAATGCAATCTCTTGAAGCCCAGTCTTTCTGCTCTTTATTTCTGCTCTCCTGGTTCTTCTGCACCAGACACATTTCCATCTGTCCCCAGTTTTCACAGCATGACTGACCAGGCCTATATGTGGTAGCTGACTAGGCTTCTCTCAGCTGGGGCTGCATGCATTCAGCCATTGCAGCAGGATGACCAGGCAACCAAATCACCTAATAAATACAAGACAGAATCAGTGAGCCACCTCCTGTTCTGTCCTGGGGGATGCTTTCTAGAGTTGTTTGATATTATTCAGTATTTCAACAGCAAGTGGTACAACTTTGCAATGAAATTTTGGGCCATTGTTCCTTTTTCTGTACAGCTTACAGTGATGGTTGAAATTTTGTGAGGCTCAATTAAAAATGTTGCTGAAAAACGGTTTGTAAACAACTGATCTCATCTTTTTGGACCAGTTTTCTCTAGTCCAACATTTCCACATATGTTCTATTAATTACAAAGGACATTTTAGGGAGCATGCTAAAAACCTGCCTGTTCTTTCTATGCTCAAAGAGATAACTGACAGCCTTTGAGCTAATCTGTACTGAATTTGACACTCAGTAACCACTAGATGGCATGCGTTCTCTCAGAACCAAAAGCAACTAACTTGCATATCTGTTGATAAACACCAGATGCCCAGCCCTTATATGACTTTTTAATCAGCTCTTAAAGCACTTTATAAAATGAATCAGTGTCACTGTCCCCATTTTACAGGTGGGAAAACTGAGACATGGAAATGAGCTTGGATTTGGCCAGGATCATCTAGCAGGCCAGTGACAGGGCCAGGAGTAGAACGTATGTTTCATGTTAGTACACATTTGTAGGCAAGAAACTGCACAGTTGTCCTGTTTGCAGGCCAGGCTTGGGAATACAGCAACCTGTGATCAATGATGGTTACCTCAAAAGGCTTGACCTCCCCGGTGCCTCCAGTTCTATTCCCTCCAAAAGCAGTGACAGTATAGCTCTACAGGCTTCTTAAAGCAAATAAATATCTATGTAGAACTAATTTTGTTGGGTTTTTTTGAAAAAACATACTAAAACAACACATCAGCCCATAAACATGCCTCCCCATGTCTAAGACATACCAGTTGCCTGGGAAAAACCTGATTTCCTCCTAGCTGACCACTTCTCTCCTGGGAGAAATTTGATACAGTAACTTTCCTCTTGATCTCATTGTAGCAAAACAACTTGCATGTTGCTGAAGCCAGGAGGCAAGACCTTCAAAGCTAATCGTTTCACTTGTCTTTCATGTGTAGCAGGAGCTATAGTTTTATCTGGGGAGCTATTGTATTACTGTCCAATGGTCCCTACTAAATTAAAACAAAAGACATATATAGTAACTATTCTACCCCGTATAAATAATGCAGTCTGCCTCCTCAGATCAGTAATGTTCAATTATTACATAGAAGCTCTGTGCCTGTGTGACAGAGTGCCTAGGACTCCCTGTTACTTTAAAGAGAGAAAATGCAGCTGATAGAGCTCAGGCAGTTGACCCCAGACCAGCTGCCCGGAAGAAGGTAACAAAGAAACACTGTTTCTTTGGCAAAGAGCTGCCTAGGGAGAGAAAAAAGGTGCACCTGTAGATAGTAAGGAGACCTCTTCCTAGGGTGAGCTGACTACAGGGGAATAAGCAGGTTGGTGCAAGAGGCTCTGACCGTCCATTGCAGAACTAGCTGTGAGGCAATAGGGCAGAGACTAATTTTGTCAGCAAAGGTCTCCCAGGACAACAGTCATAAGCTGCCCAGCAATCAGTCTTCAGGCCCTACTGAGCAATCCCTGTGGGATGAGTGCCACTTGACTGGGAGGGACAAGGCTTAAGCAGCATTTAAGTCTAGAACCTGGGTCAGCTCAGGTAGTCTAACTGCAGAGTTAGGAGCTCCTGGTTTGGAAGGCTGCAGGAGGATACTAGGTTTACTTCCAAGCTGCCTTATGGGGACTACCAGTAAGATGCTGATATTTTACAGAGGAACACAGCTCAAGACAAGGGGAAGATTTGTTGCAAGGCAATGGATTACTGTTGCTGTTTGTATCCAGAGTGGGTTAAGTTTATGTTTTAGCTACTTTGCTTATTCCTTTGTTACAATTTAATCTGGTGGTCTGGGACTGTTGGGGGTTGGTGGAACTCCCAATAGTGCCATGAGGGCTAACAGGTATCCTGAGCCAACCAGGGACCCAAAACCAGGCTCATTGTCCAGGACAGATGGGGCCAGAAGCCCAGATGGACAAGGCCAGATCAGGCTTGTTTCCCAGAGCAGGGCAAGGACAGAGCCAAAAGGCCTAATGTCCAAGAAAGACAGACACTAGGGCCAGGGGGCCCAGGCATGCAGAGCCAAAGCAAGCTCAGCACCCAGAGCAGGAAAGAAATAGATTTGCGGGGGAGGGAGGGCTAGGGAACCCATACAGAGCCAAAGCAGACTCAGTGTCCAGAAAAGGGTGGAGACAGGCCCAGGGTCCCAGACAGAGCCGGAGCAGGGTCACTGCCCAGAGCAGGACAAGGATAGGGCCAGAAGGCCCAGTGTCTGAGAAGGACTCATGCCAAGGAGCCCAGAATCCAAGCAGGAGAGACAGGAGCTGGAACCCAAAAGTTCAGTCTGGCACAGTGAACTGTTATTAGAGAGCCCAGCAAAAGGAAATGGGTTGAGACCCCAACAGGGGACTGTTTAGACGGTAACGCTTTTGGAGGTGTAGACATGACTAGGGGAGGTCAGAGGCTGTGACTAAGCCCTTAAGGCTACAGTTGCTCTGGGGGGGATGGATTGAGAGGACCCACTTAGCACAAGGGCAGAATTGAGTAGCAGGGTCCAGGAGGGACCTGCTGCTGTCACAAGGACTGGTGCTCACTCTAGTACCTATCAGGGAGCCTCCCTTGCAAGCAATCACTCCAAGGTGTGACAGGTTAGGAGAAAGGGAGGGGTCCCAGAGCTGGAGCAGGGCAGGTGGCATGAGGCCAACAGAGGGTGTCATACCTGCCCCTGGGATGTGAATCTTGCTACAGTTTGTCACAGCAGCCTCTATGCAGTC
This sequence comes from Alligator sinensis, assembly GCF_000455745.1. Classification (NCBI taxonomy): domain Eukaryota; kingdom Metazoa; phylum Chordata; order Crocodylia; family Alligatoridae; genus Alligator; species Alligator sinensis. Next base: position 819,001 of record NW_005842017.1, read on the forward strand.
ATCCTTAGAGCTAGTTTATATAGAGATGTTGCACTTATTAAAATTTTGTAAAAAATTATAACGTTGAACTGATTCAAATCCCTATGTAGACATTCTTATCAGTTTAAAACTGGTAATATTACTTTAGTTTGTGCTCATAATTCACCCATACAAACCAAATGTTTATAAGCTGCATTGAAACTGATGGAGTGTCCACGCACAACATCTACACATTACCTATTAGGCCACAGGAAACAAACTCTTTAGCAGGTTAATACTTGTAAATACAAGCACTATCCTGCTGTGGAGTTTTTTAAAAATAAACCCTTCACTGAGATGTTGGCCTAGCTGCTTGGGGCATGAGGGTGCTTCAGTGCATGGGCTGCCCACCAGCTAGCCCCCCACATCTTGCAGCCAGCACTGCTCCAACCCAGCTTGACATGCTGCATTCCCAAGCACATGTTCAAAAAGCACAACAAGGAGCAATAAACTCTGGTGCAATATGTGCCAGAGTTTATTGCTTCGTATTAATATGCATGTGTAGTCATACCCTGCAAGTAGAATCTTAACATGCAGTGTCTTGGGTAACCTTAAATAGAGGCAGCACTAATGGCTCTACATACCTTGCTGAATGTCTCCTTGTGTCAAAACACAAGAACAAAAGGACCTTAAATGGGAATTAAAGGCAACCAATGTAAAACCAACAAGAGGAAATGTATGTTTACATAGTGTGTAATCAGCTAAGTTACTCAGTGCCACAGGAAATCATTGAAGCCAGAATGCAGCAAGCTTCACATGGGGAGCAGGCATTTATATCTTTAACAAGAATATCCAGACCTATAATTAACACCATCAACAGCTTTGAAAACAATATTAAGTCTCTTGCTTCAAGTCTATCTTTATCAGCACACAAGAGGAAACCCATGCAGTGGATAGATTAATGCACAGTTGTCTACAGCCTTTTTTTTTGCATTTTATTATGAAGCATCTAGTGATGGTCAATGTCAGAGCTGGACAACAGAACAAGACTCAGGAATGATCCAGTTTGGCAGTTCCTGTCATCTATCACCAGATGTGCACAATAAGGGGAAAAATCAATGAAGAGGAATTCAGTGAAACTGAGGCCCAAATCCAACTTCTTCCATAAGCAGCTTAGGTCAGCTTATGTGTCTGAATAGAGCCGTGTAAGTGATATGTAGAGCTAGTTTTTAGATCCTACTGGCCCCTTCACAACTTGATTTGTCTTTATATTCTAAGATGTTTCTGTTACATCTAGGAAGACATGTAACCCTGTGTAAGTCTTTGAAAGATGAGGAGGAGACAATCCAGGGAGAGGAAGTATTTGAGGAATAGGTCCTTCCTACCCTTTAGCCCAGTAACATAGTGGCTAAGGCACTTCCCCAAGGAATGCGTTCTAGGTGCCCTTCATCCTGAGGGGTCTGAACCTACTTCATTTACCTCCCAACAAAGTGCCCTAATTTGCAGGCCTTGTACTAGGCAAAGCCATAAGGATGCTCTATACCTCTTGGTGAAGCCAGCCCATTGGGTAGCCAAGAGGAAAAAGACTTAAAAAGAAAAACAAGCCAGCCAGAAGGAGTCTAACTATGGTTGACCGATCTGAGTACTTCCTCAGAAGAGGACATGCCTTGGGTTCTAGCCCTTGCTCATGTTCCTAGTACTGTCTAATTGTTTTAGCCAATGACTATTTCATGCAAAATACAGAAACATTGGGAACTGCTTTATACAAAGACTGTGAACTCTTTTACCTAAGTAAGAACTCATACATTTGAAGTTAGAGATGGCCAGCCAAAGCCACAGACTAATAGAGTGTGTGGAAACAGAAACAGAAGAGCAATGTTGAGTTATTTTCTTATTCTGGTAGCATAAGTTACCAGATGGCACATGTGCTGTTCCCAACTGTTCCCTGCAGTAGACAAACAATGTACATTCTTTGAAAAAATCTTGCTGATTCCTTTTCTTTGTGGGGGGCTGTTAAAAACAGCAAGAGAGTTTGCTTTCATTGTTCATCTCCCTAACTTTGGGGCACAGTTGATTCCAGGGTTAGGGACAGACATTCCAAAGGCCTGAGCCTCAATTGATTCAATCTTTGCAGGTTAATTTAACCTGACTAGGCTATCAAAGTTTGTAAATGCACAGACATCCCAGAAACGCAGGCACATGCCTGTAGTGGCTCAGGCTAGAAGCCAGGGGGTGCTAGAACAGCCCTCCATTCCCTTCTACAGTGCTGAGCTGAGGGGTGTGTGGCCAGGCCCTGGCAGGACACACTGATTACAGAGGGCACCCCCTTGCTTCTGACCAGACCAGCAGGGAATTGATAACACAGTGTTTATCACCCATAACTCAGTGTTTCTCACCCCATTAAGAACAACAAAGGGACATTACCAACTACCTACAGATTCCGCCTTTGTCCCATCTGCCACAGCATGGACCGTAACCAGCATATGGTCTTCTATCTAATCCTGAGAGGTGTCTGTGTAAGGTAGAGGGGAGTGTGGGGAGCAGGAGGAAGCCAGGCAGATACCTGCAGTCTGTACCAAGCTCCAGCCAGGGAGCAGAGGGGAGGGGCCAGCCCTGCTGCAGAGCAGAGAGACCTGCCCAGCCCAGAGAGCATGCTAGGATGCTGGGGGAGTCTGGTTTACCCTAAACCAGCAAGGGGTCTGGGACAGACATTGCATAAACTGGTTTGACCCAAATCAGTTACGTCTGATACTACATTCAACCAGGTTTATCTCAAACTAGTTTCAGCCATTTTCAAACTGGTTTATGTGCACTGAACATCTGTTCTGTTACAGGTTTAAACCAGTTTCTGATCACTTAAACCAGTTTATGTGTAATGTCGGTCCCTAGCCCAGGAGACCAGCCATTATTGTTTGGGCTGGGATTACAGAATACCTCAGCATCAACCGTGCAGCATGCTTCTTTAGTCAAGGCTCCAAGCACTTGCAGGAGGAACACAGCACCTCACAATACTAACATTCATGAAAGGAGGAAACTCTTTGGCTGGAGACTAATTCAGCTCCACAGATTCTCATTTTAACTGCAAAGGCAAGGACAAAGCTATTTTATTAAGGTTTTGGTACAGAGGTCAAATTCCAAGTCCCTGCATAGAGCTATAATGCTGTTCTGCTGCTTTGTGATGATAGCTAGACCAGGTAGGGCTCATTCTCCTGTCCAAGGATATAAAAGGATTTGTGTCTCCTTCTGAGGCAGAAGGGACAAAAGAATAGCATTTGAGATGTAGACAATTCTGGAGGAAGTTCAGAGAAAGGGTTTTACATATATGGTTTTGAGGCCCCTTTCTGCTGGCTTTATAACAGGGAAGTTGAACACAACATGAAGACAGGTAGACATAACTACTGCCCTTCATTTGAGTAGCTGAAACTATAGGAACTGTTATCCAGAACAGAGGCTACATGTCAGGCTGGTCAGAAAATGGGCTATGAGGACACGGTGTTTTTTTGGGATATTGTTTGATAGAGACTGAGGGGAGCAGGGGGACAGAAGCACCCAGGAGCAGCCAAAAAAAAAAAAAAAAAAGGAGAGAGAGAAGCAGCCCCAAAGCCAAGGGCAGGCAGGACAGCCAACAGCCAATTGTGATCTCTCTATCAGAAGATCACAGTGCTTCAAATGCAGAATAAATAGAAGCAGCTTACTAAATGTTTTATTTTCCCCTTTTTCTTAAAGAAGAATGGGAGGAAGGGGGAAAGGGAACTTCATAGTACAGTCTAAAAAAATAGATATTTTCAACCACAGCAGCATGATACATTAACTTCTGTAGCAGAAAAGGTTTTGCATAATTTAAATATGAAGGGAAACTGGCCTGGGGACAGGCCAACTATATTCATGGAAGAAAGCAAATTCCTTGTATTTTTCAACGGGTCTCAGTTACATAGGAAGAGAAATCCCACTGCCATCCTAAGGGATCTTTCCTAAGACATTTGGCACTTTTGGAAATTGTAGCCCACCTGAGCTAAACACATAATGTTCTTAAGGGGAAATGTATTGAATTAAGGACTGCAGACTTTGTTTCTGAAGCTTGTATATATGTATCTTGAGCAGGTTTGAAATTCTCTTCTTAGTAACATGAAGTTGCTTGAAACCAGTGCCAGTTCCTAAATTGGAACAAATATCCTTCAGCAACAAAACAGCCTAAAGCTCCCAAACAAATCTTCCAAGCAAGAAGATTTATGCAAGATCACGTTGAACAACAGGGTGGTCATGTGGGACTTGATCAGGGAAAGACTCATCATAGTCTTATTTTGTTGGTATAATTGTACAGCTTCCTAAAAAAAGGATGTCACAAAAACAGTAAGAGGAAGTATGGCTATTATTAGGACTGCAGAAGGAAAGGAACAATCTTCTCAGCTGCTGCCCCGAGTCCCCTGGTCTTGCTCCTATTCACTCGTTTTTTTAACTGTTCTATTACAAATTGAAGCTCGTAACTGAGTAATTTACCGCTAAGAATCTTGCTTCTGTGTAACGAGTTTCTTACGCATAAGAGGTGTGTACTCACATACTTCTCATAAATCAGAAGTTTCTCTTCCTTTTCTTTGGCTGCCATTCAGTGTTGGATTTTAAGCCCATGCTTAAGTGCTCTGCTGACATGAAGGCAAAGAATGACCCAGCGTGGTTTTCCCAAAAGCAGCAGCAAGAGTCCTTTAAAAGCAATGTTTATTGAAACAAAAAGAATGAAAGTAAATCCCAGACAAGCAGTGCAAATTGTTACCTCATGTGAGGCTGTGGCTGCATAGGGAACCACTTAAGCAAGTCAGTGGGGAAACAGCTTTGGTTCAAACTCATCCCAGAAAAACCCAAAGCTACCTTGTTATGCGTTAATTTTGGGCAGCTCCTGGAGCTCTAGTCTTAACCTCTGGATTTGCCACGCATTAAAACCTTTAAGTAGCTTAAAGCAGTGGTTCTCAACCTTTTTTGTACCAGGACCCATTTGTAAACATCAATGGCCAGTCCCAACTCAGTGGCCTTCACTCCCGACCCACTGTCCCCCTCCCCCAGGCCCCAGCCCCCCAGTTTGTGGGGCAGGGGGTGGGTGTGTGGGGCAGGAGGGGCCCTAGGCCGCCCCTTGCAGGCTGGAACTCTGGCTTTTCCCTCGCAGGCTGGTACAGTTTCCCATGCTTTTCTCCTTTAAAGCAGAATCCATTTTAAAGTTTGTTTGCAACCCTTTCATATATTCTTGCATCCTACTTTTGGGTTTCAACCCATGGGTTGAGAAACCCTGGCTTTAAGCACTCATTATGCGGCTCAAAGTTATGCCACTCCAGGGCAGGTGATCCACACTACCCAGCTCCTGTTCCATTAAGGTCTGGCCACTCCCCACAAATACTCCAGTCAAGTTGAAGGTGTGACTGCAAGCTAGCACTAAGCTGATCAACATTTGCGCAGCTTGCAGTGTAACGTGTAATAAAGCCCTAAGCAAGTAGGAGGCTGCACCAGCAAAGCTATATAGCTGGTGCAAATCTGTACTGGGCACAGGGTCAGGATGGATGGAATCAAAACTTGTCATTACAAGACATTTTAAGACAAGAATTTTTTCTTTCATTCTTGGCTCCTCTCAGCCCCACTGACCAACAGAGCCATTGTCCATCATATTTAAGAATTTCTGGCAGTCAAATAAGATCATTTTGGATCTTATTTGAGATAAGATAAGGATTTTTGAAAAAGGGCAAAAAAGGTGCCTATCTTTAAAAAATGGGAAAAAGAGGATCTGGGAATGACAAATGGTCAGTTTATCCTGGACACCTATAAATATCACAGATCATATAAATCAAGGAATCCATTTCTTAGCATTTCAGATATAACAAAGTGATCAGGAACAGCCGACATGGATTTGTTAAAAGTCATGGTTGACTAAACTGATTTCGTTCCATAAGATGGTGATAGACTCCATAGGGGAGAGCAGTGGTTATGATATTTCTTGACCTCAGCAAGACTTTCAGCATTGTTTCCTGTGATGTACTCATTTGTAAGCTAAGAAAATACAGTCTAGACCAGGGGCGGGCAAAATCCAGCCTGTGCGCCCATCCAGCTTATGGTAGACTCCTTTTCCCAGCAGCTCCTGCCTACGTTGCTGTGGCAGGTTTCCATAGAGAAGGGTTGGGGGCATGTAGGTAGCGGATTGCAATTCTGCCCTGGATCCTGGACCACACTGTCACTGCCCCAAGATCTCAATCCCAGCTCCAGAGCAGCTCTCCACCCAGCCACACACACTGCCAGTGCTGTTGGGGCCAGTCTCCAGGGAAACCCTGGCCCTGTGCCATCACAGCCCCACTGCTGCTGGGTTCTTCATGAAAACCAGCCGCAGCAACATGGGCAGGAACTACTGGGAAAGGGAGTCTGGCTGCTGGCCAGATCCACCATTTTGTCCACACCGCTCAGGACAAAAGGAGTATAAGGTAGCTGCATAACTAGTTGGGTCACCCTGGTCAGAAAGCAGTCATCAGAGGCTGGACATGTGAGAGGAGATCTTGATCAGGGTTCCCCAGGGATCCATCTCCAGGGTTCTGTGGGTCCCGTATTGCAGAGGCCATCAAGCCCATCAGACCTATCCTCTGCTCACTGACCTGTCTTCTACAGCAATACCAGTCAAGTTCAGGATCTCAGTCCCAGTGTTGAAGGTGCTCCATGACATGGACTCAGCGCACTAAAAAGATTTTCAAACTCCAAAATGAGAACCAGAGTAAATAATAATGCCCCTTTGGCTTGACGGAACTTTCTTGTGGGTTAGGCTTGGACTGCGGAACAAAGTCCCACAGGAACTAAAACCAGAAGAAACCTCATCAGTTTTCGCTCCAGATATAATTGTCTAAGCCACTGTCCTTGGTATACGCAAAGTAGCACCTATGTGGGTTTTTTAATTTAAAAAAGCAAAATAAATAACCCAACCCACCAAACCAAAGCACTGCAGTGTACATGTGATTCTTGCTCTAGAGAGAAGAGGGCAAGATCAAACCATATAGCATGGATATTAATGAGATAACTTAATGCTTTAGGTCGTGTGTAGATGAAATGAGGGGCATGTGTGCACAACACTTTAAAATGGGTTAAATGCTTTTGCACCACTTTAATGGTGCTGTTGTTTGCATGCATCGGCGGAGTACTGCACAATCATTCTAGCTTCTGTAGCAAATTCAGCAGGGAAATGCACCTTAAATGACTTGAGGCGCAGCAAACTACAACTCCTCCGAGGAATTTTCATTTGCTGCCCTACAGCCACGGAGCAACGCACCAGACTCCATGCAGCTCAGGGGCTCTGAAAGAAGCCCATGCAGGAAGCCTGGCAGGAGCCTGGGAAGACAGGCTCCACCCAAGCAGCAAGCCTAATCTTTTTTTTCCCCCCTGGAGCCTGCCTGCAAGCCTGAGTTGTGTCGGGGCCTGGTGCTTTCCTCTGAGGTACCCTGGGACCACCCAAGCCGGGTGCCTGCAGGCAGGTGCCACCTGGTGGGGTGGGGCATAGGGGGAAGCCACGGAGGGAAGCACCGAGGCAGGTAAGTTCAGGTGTGTGCATGACACAGGGGTTTAAAGGGCCCTAAATTGAAGCAGTGTTTTTACAAACCCACTGCTTCAATTTAGGGCCCCTGTTTTGTCTACACACGCCCTTAGTGCTTAAATACTACAGTGATAAGGGGGATACAAGAACCAACACAGACCAAAACACAACTTAGTCCCCCTACAAAAAAACAACTCCTCTAGCAGATTTAACCCTAAGAGACTCCTCCTTCTAGTAATTTATGCTAATATAGCTGCACTTTGTAATGTCCCATAACAAACATAACTGTTCTGAACTGAGACTGCTATTCTGCAGCCTACCTCATTGAAGTGGCCTGGAACCTCTCCTACTTCCTGAGCAAGTGCCCAAACCTCTCAGCTATTGGGACTACAACATGGGAGGACTCTTCTCCTCCCCTATGCGTACTCAGTAGCTGTGTGAATGCTTAGTGTACATAAGTGCCAAAAGTACCATTTACATGGTGGGAAAACTGACATTTAGGCACATGAAGAGTAATAGAACAAAGCATTTCAAGAAAGAGCTCTTAAAAACAATAAGAACAATTTGTACATCAAATTCTAAGTAAATAGTATATTGTTTTAAGAAGGTTATTCATTATATTATCCACTGGGCATAGCTACCAACAGATACAGAACTGCCACTACTAAAACTGAGTCAGCCCCACTGAGTTCACTGTGGTTACTCACATAGGACTACAGTCAGGACCTCATACCCAAAAGTGGGAGAATTATATGATTCCACCATAGGAAATATAATAGCATGAGGCCTGAGACAAGAAGAGATGAACTATCAGAGAGGCCAGGAGGGGTCAAAGATGCAACTGTGACAAACACAACCAAGATTTCAATACAGAAAGTGTTAGGGTGTTGAGAGCAGACCATGAAGCAATGATGACATTTGTTGTCACCAGTGAGCAATGCTTAAGAAACAGACAATATATTCTGTACCTGCAAGAGAGTTTCTGGATTGTGTATCAGCAGATGGGATTCAAAAGTACTCTCAGCTTGTTTGCATGCGTCACAAGTGGCTCAGCAGAGGGGAAAAGGTCATCCTCATCATGTCACCTCATTGCTTTCCCACCATGCCAGCATCACCTCAGTCTTATGCAGGAAAAGCTTCAACTAAACATCCTTCATCCATGACTCCTCTTTCCCCAGATACTAAGTCATGTGTACCAGAGCACTGATTGGTCAGGTATAGAGATATTAGGCTAGCTGTTCCCAGCCCACTGAAAACTGCAACTTATACCTCCTGTCATACCCCACTAATGGTTACACATACTCAGTAAATGGGAGAGAAGACAAGCTGGACTCCAAATAACTCCACACTACAATGCTCTCAGGGAGGAGACACAATGTGCTGCACAAAAGAAAAATAGAGAGCAGCATAATCAAGTCCAGCAGACTGACACCATCCATTATGAAAGCAGCATAATCCATTTCAGCAAACTGACACCATCTCATGGTCAGCAGGATCCAAGGCTGCTGATATCTCTGGCAGGACCAACAAAGACACAAAATTGATCTCCTGTTGATGGATGAAACTCATCTACCAATGCTGTCCTACATTTGGATCTATAACTATGTGGATGAGGACCTGAGAGATCTGTGTAGTAGGGCTGGAGTGTTGTTGTAGCCATAGTGGTCCAGGAAACAGGCAAGAAGCAACAATTTTGGGAAGATATCTTTTATTAGCCTGGCTGTATAGCTGAGAATGATGTTAAACAAGCTTTCGGGCACAAAGGTCACTGACAGACATGAAAAAAAACCCAAAACTAAAACAGAGCTTTCCTGGAAGAGGAAGTATGTCAGTATGACCCAGTTCCTCAGTGTCTGAATAGACTGGGCACCTCAGTGGAGCTTTTTGGTGCTTTTATCTAATCATTTATTAGATAAAAAGTGCCATAAAACCCCACTGAAGGGCTTTTTGAAAAGCCCCAGGTCAAACTAACGTGATGTTGCTTCTGGCCACGTGCTGCACTCAGTGTAGGGCTGCACTGAGCTTAAAGTAAAGTGCTGGGGGGGGAGGGGGGCGTTACACCTGTAAGCAGCCACAGTGGCCTTCTTCAAGTCAACTAAGTGCCTCTCTTTAGGTCCAGTGACATAGCTTGGTGGGGCACTAGGAGCAACTGGAATTGTGATTGCAAACACAGCAGTAACCAGAAGTCATTTCTTCTGCTTTGCCCCAGGCACCCAGGGGCATCCCTACACTACACTTCAGTTGATCTGAAGGCCACTTTGTGCCCAAAAACTTTCCTAACATTTCTCCCACCTGTCCATTGGGTCCAACACAAATATCCCTGAGGGAAAAAAAACAAAAAACCTTACTTCTGAGAGATACAAAGCAACTAAGTTTGAGAGTCTTGTCTCAACATTACCTTTTTTGTACTCTTACCGAGAAAGAGATGAAGTGATATTGGCTGATAACCAGCCTATAAGCATCAAGTGGTTTCCTAAACAAAAGCTACACATCACCTTTCTTAGAAGAACTGGGCATTCTGCCTCCCCAAACATCAACCTGTGCAGTGGAAGGAGTCACTAGTCAAATAACCCACTCTAAAAAATATAGATAAAACTTTCCTTCCACAGCGAGGCAGGTTGGGTGACTTCCTGACTTGCCACAACACAAACCCAAAAACAGAAGGTAATGCCAAGTTACAAAACATCTGAGCGCTGTATGCTAATATTCACCAACCATGTATCATTAGCAGGAATAGATCCTATATTGTCCTTTCCCTCTCTGGATAATGTCAAATCTGGATTAACCTCAGCAATCCTGACTATGACTACTACGAATTAAATATATATTTGAAGTTCAGTCACTTAGTTTATTAGAAAAAGACAAAGACAACACTTCAATACAGAAGGCATATTTCCTCTTTGGAGGGCAGGGTCTTAATAATTACTTCATGTAAGAGATCTCCCCTAAAAAGGAAATTCAAAGGTGCTTTTTTAATATCTCAGCTGTTTTCAAAAAGGGGCTAAAGGTAGTTTCTATAAACAGGTTTTGACCAATCGTGTATCTTTGTTTTGACCACAGCATCTCCAAGTTAACAAACAACAACTTTTACTAATGCTGGTTAGTCCCTGATATCAAAGTGCTTGCCTTGAATATCAGCAGAGTCATCTCAATATCAAACTGAAGTCTGGGAAACATTGAAATTCAAGACTAGTCAGAAGTGGCTCTTGGGCAGGGGTAGGTATATAGTCATCATTATATGCACCTTTATTCCTGCCCCACTTGGTGTTTAAAACAAACTGTTTGGCAGGACTAGCCACATTTCTATTCAGGTGGAGCTGAGGGAGTCAACTGACCTTATGGTTCATTATTATCTGCTTGATTGCTGCTAATCTTTACACTCCATAGGTGCTAACAAGCCTTGTTCTTTCATTAATCAAGCTATCCTTTCTTCTACAATTATCTTGTCAGTTATCTACTCCTGGTAATGTTTTTGTTCCCCGCTCCCCATATGTCCAGTAAAAGTGTGCCACTATTGAGGAACCTGTACTGAATGGCTCTGTTCCTAGGGGATTTGAACCCACAACATATCAGAGCCAAAAAGAAGAGGAACAGGGCTGAAGGCAGGCCCAGGTGTGCAATGGTACAGGGGTCAGAAGCAGGAGGAAGCTGCAAGGTGAGGCAAAGAGGTAAGTTCCTGCAGTGACCCTTGCTTGAGTTATTCATTGTAGTAGATGATGGAGGTTGTGGGAGGTTGAACCAGCAGCACAAACAGGATGACATGAAGGTGGGCATGGGTGGATCCAGAGGGGTTTGTCTCCCCATGTAGGAGACTAAACCGTGTGTGTGTGTGTGCACACGCACACACACATATATACACGTGTATGTATACATATAGATATTCTTATATAACAAAGGACATCGTCCATCTGTCTGTCTGTCCGTAATGCTCTCGGAGCACTCATCATGGCAGCACTCTGCTGCCTCTGAGGAGCAGGACCAGGGGGGTGAGGCCAGCACTGCTGGAGTCAGCAGCTGCACAGGGTGCTAGTGGAGGGGGACAGCGGGGCAAGCTCCCCCCTCTCCCCACTCCTGGGAGGCGGCAGTGGCGCTCTGTTTCCCCCCTCCCCCGCTCCATCAGTCTTGACAGTCAATTGGCTAGTATATACATATAGGGCATGTCTACATATCGCCATATGGCAACATTGCTACAGTACTTCTTTTGTAAGTATTAAAGCACGGTGCAGTACAGGTGATTACTGCACTGCACATGCAGCACATGGTTAAATTTTGCCACTATGGTGATGCAGTGTGTCACTACGTCACCATAAGGTGATGTGTAGACATGCTTATATATACATGCATACATGTACACACATGTGAGCACGTGTGTATTTGTGTGTGTGTATTGGAAATAAAAGATAATGGCCCAGTAATATTGGCAAATTTTCAGCACTAGCATGCTAAAGCAGATTGCATGTGTGCTGGCTGACATGGTTCTGGGGAAATTAAGGGCCTGTAATTGATTGCCTTGGCAATTTGATACCAAACTTACAATTTCCTAAGACAATGAATGGAAATCACTAATTCACTGAGGGATAATTTCAGCACTGAGCAGCAGAAGGACTTTGTCTATACCAGAAATGATGTGTGATATTAAGTAATCAAGGATGATTTGGCTGCGGGGAAATGGAAGACAAGGAGTATCACTATCTGCCTTTGAGATGCTCCCATGGGCCAAATATTGTCTGATGTTTCAATGCACCCACATCATTGTGAGCACAACAGTGCTATGTATTCAGCATCAAAGTGCCATTTTCCACGTTTATCTCATTTCAGAGAATTATTATTTTCCGTTCTGAAGGGTGTTCTTTGGTTTCAAGATGGTTGCAGGCAGGCTGCAGTGGAGGGTCAGGGTGTGATCCTGTCTCATGGTGACTTAGCAATATTTTACTGCAAGCTAGTGCTTGTGGTAATCTTCTTCCTCCTTCCAGAAAGCATAGAAGCCTTCTCTCTTTCATGCAGGCCCCTCCGGCCATTCTTGCTTCATCCTTTTTGATGGAAGAGGGATCCAGGCTTACCTCCTGGTTCTTCACCTGGCAGAATCCCAAGAAGCTTCTTTTGTATCTCAGCCCCTTCCTTTCTGCCCTGCCACAAGCGCCTTTCTGTCCCTGTTTACAGGACTAGCTTTACCACACGCTGCTCTGGAAAGGGAGGGGCTGTAGTGAACTTGAACTGAGAACTCCACCCCTTTTGCAGTGTTAGGCCAGCCCTTTAAATTCCTTTAAAACAGAAGTATTTAAATAGAGCTCAGAGCACCCAGGCCTGGTCCCCACCTTCCCAACACAGCTCTCTGCCCCTCTCTTGAGCACCTAGTGCTCTGTTTCCTACTTCATCCCTACTGCACCCTCCACAAGAAAAGCCAGCAAAAACATCCACTTTGCAGCATGCCCTGTAGGTTGCCACATCTGAGCATTGTTGATCAGGGAGGGGGAATGTAACCAAGGATCCTTCACCAGGTGTGATGGCTAGCATGATCTGTAACACCAGCTAAGCTGCTGAGGCCTCCTGGCAATACAAGGCCTCCTGGCAATACACTTAATGCAAGGGCCTTACTGCAATCATTTAAGCTGGAGCTGCACAGCAGGAGTTATAGTAGGTACATTTCGGGGACATCCTAGCAATGAGGTGAGGTGTGGTCCAGGCTGTTCTGGATGATTCAAGGTCTTAGAAACCTGTGGAGCTGTAATACAAGTTTGGGAAGTCCCCAAGCTGCTCCAACCTACTCCAGGTCCTGGAGGTCCTGATTGCCCCAGGACTGGGAAGCTGTGAGTTACCTACATGACCTGTGCATGGGTGCTGCAGTATATTCAAATTTGTCCTGAGAAGTTCCTATTCTCAGCCTTCTCTTATGCCAGCAGGAGGGGAATTGTAACTCAAGTGCCTTGGGTACCTTCAGCTTTCACAAGAGGAGGCTCTTCAAAGCCCAGGATCTAAATTAGTCAGGGCTACAGATGTGAATGAATCCCAATGCTTGCACCATCCCTTGGAAGTCATCAAGAGCCAGTACAGAGTCAAGAGTAGATATGTAATATAAATTATCACACTTGACTGGAACTCACCTTGATTATGGAGCCAGTGACAGATTCACCACCCCCTGTACTGCTTCATTTGGCACATGTCTGTAACAAGAGATACTGAAGAAAGCGCACTTCCCTACTATTATGCCTTCTGAAGGGATTGCATATTATTTATGAGCCAAGGGGAATGAGTTCTGCCATGATGAAGAGTCTGGGGTGTGTTTTTATCCTTTCAAGAGACTGAGGCTCCATTGTTCCCTCCACTGAGGCTACCAGAGGGGCTACTATATGGTAAGAGCGCAGTCTTTGCTATTAGAGATCTGTTTGTTTTGTTTTTTTTGCGGGGGGGTTGGTTTTTCTTCCTTTTTAAGGAAATGTACACACTCACATCGCATTTTCTTGACTTCCTCCTTGTCTCACACAGGGTGACTATATAACAGAAATAGGAAGAAGAAAGCAGTAGTATGCTGCAAAGATCCCAGTGACTGATTGCTTTTCACAGCTACACTGGAGGAACTTCACAGTCAGCAGAGGCACAGCTTCACCACTGCCTGAGAACAGCTGTGGAAAAGCCAGCCAGAGCAGTAGATGCATGGTGATTCTGTTCCTGTGGAGGGGTGAGCAACATCTGCTCTGTCTGTGGATTTGCTGCTTATTGACTTAATGTCCTCATAGGTGCCTATTATTATATTGCTTGAGTTTTGCTCTGCTCCTTTCAGAAATGACCAGCAGTGTCCTGAATTCTGCTCCAGGAACTTGAGAACATTCTGTCAGCAAATTTCTCTTCCATTCTATCTTTAATTGCCTAGTGGGTTAGAGTAGCCTTTTATAGAAGATGGGCACTCAAATTTTTTTACTGAGTTGCTTCTGAAGGTGGAAACAAGCATGGGATTGCTGATGTGTAATGTACAGAAACTTAGGACCCAGCACATCATTGCACTGCTCTAAGACAAATGAGTATAATATGCATTTTAAATGCTACCACATTAATCTGATCTCTTTGTGCACTCTGCAGCAGTTTAAATGGATGCCCAAGGAACATGGCAGTGGAGAATTGTACCCTTCCACATAGATGAAACAGAATACAATATATGTAAGGACAGGGAAATTCAGCAGCTATTGACCATATCAAAAGACTGGGTTGGGTTTATGAGAAGGTTGACCAGATGCAGAAGAAGATAATTTGCAGTGCTCTGTGCTCCTTGCTGTGTAGCAACAATCTGTAATAGTTGAGGGTCTGATCTTATTTTGGTACAGACTTTACTATTGCTATACCTAGAAGCTAAACAAGGAAATTAGCTTCCTGTCTGGACTATATGCTTTTAGTTTCCCTGAGCACACTTCTAAATTATTTTTTTCTTGGTACAGGGTAATCTGGCTTAATACTGTCTAATGTTTCCAGGAATAAATATTGAGCATCTTCCCCCCTGCACTTGCCCTCACATTGCTTAGAAACCCATAATGCTGATATTAAGAGCCAACAGGGCCAATAGTGAACCACAGTGCAGCTGAGGATTAACATTTAAGTTGTCAGAAAGTTATACAGGGGTTAGCATTAAAGTAGGACTTGCTTTATTTTGCAGTCAGAATGGTTTGATCACATGAATAATATTAAATTAATAGTTGAATCCAATTAAAAACAAACCAACCCTCAGACCCTTTGTAAGCCCACCTTCCACTTTTGAGGCAGATACAGAGTAAAATGTGTGAACAGTCATGGGGAAATGCATTCATTCACAAGTCAGAAGGCAGAAACATAAGACTGAAAAAAGCCTGAAGGTTATGGGTTTTGCCATGGATGTCACATCCTGCCTTAGTCATAAAATCACTTGTTTTTGCTCTTTGCATGTCACATTTGTTTCAGCTCCATTTTTACATACGATTTACTATTGTTATATATAATGCATTTTTGTAAAAGGGATTCTATGACTGTTGTCTTCAGTGGCACAGGACTGACCTCAGACCCAGGAGGAGCCCTCTGGTATTGTGGTGGGGTTTTTTTCTGTCAGATGCATTCTGGGGGAGGAGCAATGAGGTTTAATCTGTTTGTAAAGCAGCCTGAGGTCTGAGACCGAATTTAGGAGACCATATATGTACCTAACAGACAAAGCCACTGTGCTCTTTCATTAAAGGGTTAATATGAATGTTCAGTATTGCACAATTACTTAGAAGGAGAAATGACACCAGTTTTCCTTGCTATGTTACACGTCGGACAACTTTATTTTTATATTCCTATCAGAAATTGAATCTGTAATCCTTCCATGAATGAGAAAATAAGAGCACTTATTGCTTGCGCATTGTAAATCCCAGTCAGGGAAGAGAGAGAATACACAGCAATAACCTACTCAGTGATATATGGAACCTCAGCAGTGACCAAAGATTTGTCCTTTGAGTACCTGATGTGCTAGAGCTATAACAGAGAAGTGTTTCTCAACCCAGGTGATGTGGCATCCTGGGGTACCTTGAGTTCTTTTACAGATGCCATGAGGTCCCACACAATGTTAGCACTGTTAGGTGTGCAAAAACATGATCCACAAGACAAATCCAGAGTTTTTCAAATAGGAATTTGTAGTGTTAAAAAGCCTTCTGATCCATTGTGCTCTTCCTGAGTCCTTTGCAGCAGAAGAATTGCTCTATTATTTTTCTGTAGTCAAAAAGTTAAAACAGAGCTGGCATTTAGTGAGGGGTACCTGGAGTTTAAAAAGGTTAAGAGACACTGTAATACAGGAAATCTACATATTATATGCAAATGAAAAGAAAGCTGTAAAAGAAACCTTCCTGAATATGGGGGGAAAGATTATATCTTGTCTTTCTACAGAAAAGAAACCTTTTCTGTAGAAAGACAAGTCATGCAGCTAAAGATGAGATCTGAGTTTTGGAAAAAATGGACCAAAAATGGTCTTTATCATAGGCGGTGTGCTGCTATCAATACAGCCCCCATATGTCTATACAGTCCCTAGCAGGTCTTAGCCACTACTGCAACACAGAAAGTATAAGGAGTGCATAGTAACTGCCCCTCTTTTGTAGTGTGGAATTCCTTAAATTCTCCATTTGTATTATTAGAGGGCCACTTAAAATTTGAAGTATGATCTCTAGGGGTAAACATTATATATAATTATACATGCACAAATATGTGTGTGTGTATATATATTTTTATATATGCGTGTATTTATGTATATAATATGTGTACATTATAGTATATCGTATATGTATGTTTTATATGCATGTGTATCTATCGATACATAAAACCAAGGCTGGAGCAGCTCTCCATGGGTTCAGCTCTGCTGTGTACATGGCACTTAACACCCTCTTGGTAACACTCTTTTGGTAGCAACATAAAAATAATTTGCGTAATGTATAACAGGGAAAGGAAAACTGATGTCAGAACTTGGCAAACTGTCAACCATGTTATATCTCATCCAGCTAAACATGGATTTTGCTTAACAAGACTGGATAGTGTTCCATAACAACGCGCAAACAAAGGGGTGTCAAACTCATTTGGCCCACAGGCCAGGTTCAGAGTTCAGGGGTTTTTGTGGGCCAAACAACTCCTCTCCGTCAGCTCAGCAGAGCAAGTAGCTATGGTATTAACCCTTGGGTTCTGGCACCACTGAAAAACCAACTTTGGAAGCCATGGGAGTTAATACCACTGCAAAATTAAATCCCCAATGTGGATCCCAAACTGAGAATTTGGCATCTTATGCTCTCATAGATTGTAAGGCCAGAAGGTGTCTGTCTAGTCTCCTCTTGAAGATCTCCAGGGTAGGCAATTACACCACCTCTGGAGGGAGCTTATTCCAGTCTGGACACCCTGACTGTGAAGAAGTTTTTCCTAATGTTGAGCCTGAATTGATCTTCCAGGAGTTTGTGGCCATTACTCCTGGTTTTCCCCTCGGGTGCCCTGGTGAACAGTTGCTCACCAAGCCCTTGATGTGCTCCCCTAGTGTAGTAGTGTAAGCTGCTACCAGGTGTCCTCTCAGCCTTCTTTTCCTCAGGCTGAAGAGTCTCAGATCCCTCAGCCTTCCCTTGTATGGCTTGCCTTTTAAGACTCTGACCATATGGGTGGCTCTTCTCTGGACTCAGTGTCAACCTGCTTTCATAGCCAGGTGGCAAGTTACCTGGTCATAGAAGGAGATGAGGTTGGTAAGGAAAAACCTGTCCATGACGAAGCCATGCTGGCTGTCATTCAGAACCTTCTGCAGGTTTATGGCAGATAGACTTCTTGATGAACTTTTCTAGGATTTTCCCTAGGATGGAAGTTAGGCTGATGTAGTTACCTGGGTCCTCCCTCCTGCCCTTCTTGTGCCCATCAGAATTGCATGTACATACAAAGGCCCCCCTCTGCTTACTCCACTGGTTAAATAGCCCAGATGCACTCATATTTTGCTCAGTGAGAGTACTTGCATTCAAGTATAGAAAACAGACTTTTGTGGTCATGGTGAATGTATTCTGGAGCAAGGTTTTTTAGGATTTGGTGCATTTGAAGCTTCAAATACTCATGGTTTTGCAAGTCTATATACAGAAGTGAAATTTCCGGCTGGCCTGTGGTGATGAAACATGCCCTGAGAATGTACACAGTGGTGTTGTCTCACAGCCCTGGAAAAACACCCTTTCTGGCTGCTTAACAGGCTACTGAGTTTGGGTCCCAAAACTTTAGATCTCTGTGCTCTTAAGTCTCTCTTGGCTTAAGAAGGCAGTAGCATTGGTTTCTTTTCTTGGCCACCACAGTGTCTTTCCTGGGTACAGAGTTTGTTTGCTACATCTTTCCAGAAGTGGGACTTTGCAGCTCACTTACCTAGGACCGTGGTAAACCCAAACTCACAATAGCTTAGCCCACTTTATCCCAGAGCTCCAGTCTTGTGAACACTGTATGTTATGATTCACCTCTTCAGGGACACCTGATAGTGGAAGCAAAAAACAGGCACACACATTTTGTAAGTGTTTGAAAAAATATTCACTATTTTACTTTAGTTAGTGTAAACGCCCACACAACAAATGTCTACCCACATACCATTCTTGAACACCCTGTTGGTTCAGGTAGGATTCCACTAAGAAGTCCTGGATCTTTCCTCAGTCCTTGCCCTTCTACATACTGCTTCTCATCTGGAATATAGTCTGACTTCAAATCCAAACCTCTGTCCTATGCAGCCAGTTTCTTTCTTTCTTTCTGCTCCCTAGCCAAGGCTATGCTATTCTCCTCCCCCTAAGTTAGTGAAACACCCTTTCACTTTAAAAAAAATAGCTAGTCCTTTTTGTTAGCTGGTCCAATTATTAGCTTTGTCAAGTGCTCATGATTTCCTACCACATGATCCTTTGCTTTGTTTCCTCCTCCCTGAAGTTCAAACTTCAAAATCTGCTTAGCCCTTGGCAGCAGCCATCTCCATGTAAAAGAGGGCTTCCATGTTACTATAGGATCTTCAAGGCTTAATGATTCTCCATTACTAGGCCCTCAGAATTTCATTCCAGCATCGAGGTAAAAGGACGTCAGAGAAGTCAGATAAGCCCCTATCTAAAATAAAGTGTGTACTCTATTACAGAATTCCCATTATTACTCACGATCCATATGACAGACATAATTCCCCCAAACTGCCACAGGTGTCAAGGGCCTTCAACCCACCTCTGGAGAGTTAATGATGGGAGTGTAGTGATGCATTGATTCAATGCATTCCCAGTGCAGTATCACTATCCCCCATAGGAGAGCAAACCTGTTCTTCTGTTCGACAGAATCCCCCCAAGAAGGGCAATGTGAAAACCCAGCCTGTTTGCCCCTGGTTGGGAATTCCCACATAGGTTCCGCAGTGGTTGTGGATGCAGCTCAGTTTGCACATAGCTCTCAGTACCTAAGAGCTGAACCCTTCCTGTTCATTCTGGAGCTCAGATGCTCTGTGGTGTGAAGGTGTTTGTAACAGATGGTGGATGCTTTTGCAAGTTCCTAGGCCTACTTGTGCATTACACATCCGCTAGATTTTTCATGAGGAAGCTAAAAATGTGCCTACACTGACAAATCCCCTCTGCAAGAAGGGCAGTTCTTTGGTGCTGCTCATTTCTTTGTGTTAGCTTGCAAACTGAGAGCTCTCCTGACGGGCAGCTCAGAGGTTACTAACTCTGCTGACTGGTGGAGGCAGCACAGATGTGTACTTTATGAGCAGCTTTAAGGATCTGTGACTGGGGAGCCCAAACTGAGAGAACTCTGCTGTGAAGAAGAGACATAGGAGCTTGGCCGAGAGAGAAGGAAACTGCTGCTCTTTCGAAAGTTATTAACCACAAAGTTATTTTCAGCAGCATATCATGATGCACAGGTTCCTTTGGCTGTACTCTGTTTTACTTCTGAGTAGGAGATCAAGAACTCTCCCTCCCTTTATAGAATCATAGACAATTAGGGTTGGAAGTGACCTCAGGAGGTCATCTAGTCCAACCCCCTGCTCAAGGAAGGGCCATCCCCAATTAGATCAGCCCAACCAAAGCTTTGTCTACCCAGGTCTTAAAAACCTCCTAAAATAGAGCTTTCACCTTCTCTCTCGGTAATCTGTTCCAGTGTTTTACTACCCTCTCAGAAAGAAAATTCTTCCTAAAATCTAACCTAAACTTCCCTTGCTGCAACTTGAGACCGTTGCTCCGTGTTCTGTCATCTGCCACCACTGAGAGCAGTCTAGCTTCATTCTCTTTCAAACCCCCTTTCAAACAGCTGAAGGCTGCTATCAAATCTCCTGTCAATCTCCTCTTCTCTAGACTCAATAAGCTCAGATCCCTCAGTCTTTCCTCACCATTTTTGTTGCCCTCCGCTGGACTCTCTCCAATTTGTCCACATCCTTTCTGTAGCAGGGGGGCCAAAACTGAACATAGTACTCCAGATGTGGCTTCACCAGTGCTGAATAGAGGGGAATAATCACTTCCCTGGATCTCCTGGCAACACAACTACCAATGCAGCCCAATATGACACTAGCCTTCTTGGTAACAAGGGCACACTGTTGACTCATATTCAGCTTATTGTCCACTGTAACCCCCAGGTCCTTTTCTGCAGAGCCGCTACCCAGCCAGTCAGCCCCTAGCCTGTACTTGTGCCTGGGATTGTCTTGTTCTAAGTACAGGTCTTTGCACTTGTCCTTGTTGAACCTCATGAGATTCCTTTTGGTCCAATCCTCCAGTTTGTCTAGGTCACTGTGAATCCTAGCCCTACCCTCCAGTGTATCTACTACTCCCACCAGCTTGGTGTCATCTGCAAACTTGCTGAAGGTGCGCTGTATGCCATCTTCCAGGTTGTTGATGAAGACACTGAACAAAACCAGCCCCAGGACTGACCCCTGGTGCACTCCACTTGATACCAGCTGCCAACTAGACATCGAGCTCTTGATTATTACGCTCTGAGTCCGATGCTCCAGCCCATTTTCTATCCACCTTACAGTCCATTCATCCGGACCATACTTTCTTAGCTTGCCTGTGAGAATGTTGTAGGAAACTGTATCAAAAGCTTTGCTAATAAACGTGTATCACATCCACTGGTCTCTCCACATCCACAGAGTCAGTCACCTCATCACAGAAGGCAATCAGGTTGGTCATGTATGACTTGCCGTTGGTGAATCCACGCTGATTGTTCCTGATCACCCTCTTCTCCTCCAAGTGCTCCAAGATGGATTCCTTGCCATGGTCCAATGCAAAACCACAAGCAGTGGAACTATTCTATCTTCTTCCCAAGTTGTAAAGAATTCACCTACTCCCAGAGCTTAATTCTTGCTATGAGGAGCTTGTGTCTTACTTTGCAAAATAGATGGCCCTCATCTGGACCACTGAAATCAGAATCATATATAATCATTCCTCTGACAAAGTCCAGGCCACTCTTGTGAGGGACATTAATGGTTCACAGGAAAGACCCCATGAAAACAAGAGAACAGCCTGGTGAAAGGGAGGTGGGTGCCTTGATTTACTGCCAACAGATAAGGCAAGTGCCTCCTTAAAAGTGGCCAAGCTATTACCAACCTTTTCTCAAGAAACATGGCTTTGTGCTGCCACCCTGCCTCCAACTGCCTTATCCTGGGAAAGGGATTGAGAAGGTGGGGACAAGCCCTCAGGGGTTAGCTTTCTCCACCATCCTATATCCCTCCCAACTAGGATCCATGTTCGGGGCCAAAGATAGCACTGGTGGTTGGTCTTTTCTTCCCTTTGGGCAGGGGCCACAACTTTGTTAACTTAGTGGGGTACATCAGCTGACCTCCTTCCACAGTAGGTAAGGATGTTCTGCTACCTATCAGCATGGAGTAGAGGGAACTACCCCTCTCACCTCTGAGAGAAGCCAAGTTAGAGTGATAGGCAGCTGCTAGCCTCCCTAAGGACTGTCACCTGCCCTGTCTGGAGTGGCCATTGCTGTCACTTCTTTTATTCAATATTTCTGTGATCCTAGGAAGCTGTGGGCTATGATATCACCAATTGACTGGTGACATTCCAACCCACATCTCTTTTGCATTAGAGTGGACAGTAGTCCTCAGATGTTCCAGTGTGCATATGGTGTACATGGATGGAGTAGAGCTGGTTCTGGTTCCACCTGAGCAAAATAGGGCTGGCGATTGTTGGCTGGGTGAAACATTTCAAGGAACTGGCTCCATTCAGTGGTTAGGAATATGTGTCATGGTAAAATGATGCATCACTGGGGCCTTACTAGGCCTACCTCGTCTCCTGCATTTACAAACAGCAGCAGCAGTGGTCAACACCTTCCCCATTTATCATTTTTCCCAGACTACATCCTGTTCTTTTGAGGGAGTGCCCAGCCCTGGCTGACTCATATAATAAGCTGGCTAACCTTAATACTCTCTGGCTAACCACCAAGGTCAGGGTAGAGTTGGCTTAGCTTGCATCAGGGCTGTCTCTTAAGCAGGGCAACACCATGGGGAATGCATCACACCAGCATTCCATGTGCTGGAGCCCAGATACTGCAGAGCACTACAGGGCAGGAGTTGCTGTGGGTCATGTGCAGTCAAGCATGTTGGAGATTCTGCAATGACAGTCATATTAACAATAAATCCAGTGCCCTGTTCCTCATTTATGCAGCCCTCTGAGGTGGGCTCTGGCTTGGTTGGTGACACTGGGGCAACAGCTGAATTCTGCTGCTGGACCTCAGGGTAAACCTTGCAAGCCAGGCAGCAGAACATTTTTAGTGCAAGGTCTGTGGCTGTGAAATGGAGTTGGCCCAAGAAGAGGCTGAGCTTAAATTAAAGACTTGCCATCTGCTGAGTAGACAGTAGGATGGGTCTCTTCACACAGATATGAACTACCATGTAGGCTGGGTCCTCATGCCACTAGCACTATGGCCTTTATGCAGGGTAAGAGAGCTCTGCTGCTGCTGGGGGCACTTCCTTGGGACTAGGTAAGGTAGTTGCAAAGTCCATGAGGTCCTACACCAGTGCCACTTTAGAAAGGATAATGCCAAAGTCATCACTACCGCACCAATTCCTGACAGAACACAGTGGGGAAAATATTTGCCTCACCCAAAGCAAGGAGCAGGCAAGGGAACATTAGTAAAGATGTCCTAGGGGTAGAAGAAGGGAAGCAGAGACAGTGGGGGAAGAGGAGGAGAGAAGAATCTGGAGGAGAGTGGCTATCCAAAATTGCCCCTTCCTTCATGGCTGTGGGCAGATGCCAACACCCTCTACATAGGGAACACTCAGCATACGGCTGTTCATTATGTCAGGGCTAGTTGTTAAAATAAGTAAAATGAAGATTTTTTTTTGGATTAGCAATGGCTGCCGAAAGAACAGCTAATCTCCCAGAAAAAGGGTGGGGGGGAATTCAGATAGCCAAGAGAAACTTCAAAAAGATTAAAGAAAGGTCTATGCTCAGTCTGGCTCCCCCTTGCACCCTCAGAGCTGTGCAGCCAGCAAAGGGATTAAATAAATTAGACTTGGCACCTTTTTTCCTTCTTTTTCTACTAAGATAAAACCCCCTTTTGTATGTTTTGTGGGGTATTTTTGTATGGGGAAGCGGGGAAGGGAGTTAACCTTGGAGATGCCTGGAATGTGAATGTAAAGACTTTTGGAACGCCTCCGAGACAATGTGAGCTCCTAATGCCTCAGCAGAAGGAGTGTGGGTGTTGAATCATTAACAAAGACTTCCTTTAACCAAACTGTTGATTAGTCATTGAAGTTTTATGAAGTGCTAAAAGAATGAAAAAAGAGAGTTTTAAACAGTTTGAACTAGAATTCCTTCCCCCACTACCCTTGGGGAGCTAGCACACAAGTGGCATTTAGAAATTTCTCATAGCATACTCTCTCAAGAAACCTTAGGGTCCTCAGACGTGGAATGGACATGACCCTCCAACACAAAGAACGAGGAGAGAACAAAACTGCCATCAGCCTTCTGCCCCATTCTACATTGAAGGAGAAAACCAGCTCCATTTTGTTTCCTTTGTGTGTCTCTGTGGTTCTGGCACCATGCAGAGCTGTGCATTTCACACCAAAGCAGTGAAACTTTCTGTCAATGCTCTCTCATATCAGCTTATTAGCAGCAATCCATCCTGTACATAATCTGCACTCCAAAACCCTAAACTAAGGGCCCTGTTCTCATAGCAATTAATTATGCTGAAGTGTGAATTCATAATGAAAAGCACAAGGCATCTCTCTGTCCCTCTAGTTGCACCAGGTCACTACTAAGAGAAATTTCCTTCCATTTTAGAGAAAAAAGTAAATTACCATTCAGATTTCACAGGCTTCTAAATCCTACATAAAACACACTCTATAAAGTAAGTTTCAGAAAGAGTAGTGCAGGACAACAATTTCCATTTTGCTGTATGGGCAGGTTGCCTCTCAGGGAATGATGTGAATGAGGTTCCAGAAATACCAGCTACCCTTTCCATGTTTATAGCTTCCAGTCTGTCAGGCCAAAGGCCAAATGGAGAAGACTCCTCTAAAATATCCACATTAGTGATGCTCCATCCTAAATTCACAAAGGTGCTGATCTTCAGACACTGAAAAGTGGAAGAGACATTTTTTCTCTTTTCAGATAGACATGCTATTCGATGTCTGCTGGTTTTAAATTTGAAGTACCTAAAAGGAAAGGGGAATTCTGTAAAAGGAAGAAGCAAGTTGCATGGTGAAGGGGCTGGAACCACACAGGCTTGGCAGTTTAACTCTGCCTATATATGGAAGGGGCAGGGCCTCTGCAAACTTCTATCTAGATAAGGGCTGAAGTGATCTTCCTAATACACACAACCACTTTACCCTCCTTCCCAGAGCCAGTACCAATATGGAACACAGTAGTAAGAAAGAGGTGAGGTCTTTAACCTATTGTGAAACCTAGGAAGAGACAACTCATACTGGATTTTTTTTCTTTTTGCAACTATTACCCACTTCTGCAGAATCACTGAACCCTCAGTTTTGCAATCCTGGCTTCATGACTATATACTTACCCTTTCAGGACACTATCATTTTCAAGACTTCTCTCTCTCCCTCCCTTTTGTTTTAATCAAAAAAATAATGTGGCTCAGCCTGGTACCCCTGAACCAGGCTCCCTCTCATGCCAGCCACAGAAATCACATGCCTCTATTTTGCAACCACACATAGTCATGTAACAGCTGTATTTATTGGAAAATCAAATATTAAGGGAGCCTGTAAAGTCTGCTTCATACCATTTTTGAAATGCCACTTTTAGCAGCCAGAAACAAAGACAAGAATCAGCTCCATGTAGGCAGATAGCTCTTGGCAGGCCAACAGCAAGTGGCCTGTAAGAACATGAGATCTAATTGAGAGCATTAAAGCATCCAGGACTTCTGTCTGAGCACCATACACAGTAACGGAGACAGGGTACTAGATAGTGGACTCTAGCCTTCACCTCTATGAAGACCAGTAGCTTTTCCTTAACAAGGACTTTTTTGCCTTTTGTAGTGATTTCTCCTCCTCTTGTAGAAGTACAAGTCCTACAGCTTTATGCAGGCTCAGTGTCATCTCCAGCTACTTCACTGTGGTTGAACATGCTTGATGGACAACATCTTAGCTCACTCTCTTAAGATACAAGGCTCAATCAGAAAGTAATGCCTCTTTTCTTTTCCTTCAGGCAAGTATTATTGAAAAAACTAGTGACTTGCCCATTAAGAATGATGGGGGGGATGGGCGGGGATGGAGGGTGGGGGGAAACTTAGTAACCCTAACTCTAACCCTAACCACCCCCCACCCCTGCCACTCCTGCTGCCTCCCAGGATGGAGGTGGGGCTTGCCCCACCATCCCTTCTGTCCCCCTCTGCCAGCACCCCGCAACGCTGTTGCCTACAAGAAGCAAGGCCCGGGCGGGGTGAGGCCAGTGGTGCTCCATCCCCTCTGTCCCTGCTGTCATGGCAGCACTCTGCCATGCCACCATCTCCTGTCTGTAATGCTCTTGGAGCATTCTGATTGGTTGTTTCAGTAACCAACCAGAGTGCTCGAAGAGCATTACGGACAAACAGAAAAATGAACTAAGCCCTTTATTGTATTAGAATATTAAACTTAAACTTAAAGTCTGTATATCATCACTGAACACACAGCTGTTTTTTAACATAGTCTTCCTTTCTATCAGTTGCTTTCTCCACTGGTGAACAAGGGCGTCAGTCCTGACACTGTAAAAGTCCTCGTCTTTGTTGTGCAGCCACCGTCCTGTAGTCTGTCTCACTTTGCTGTCATCCTAGAAAGTGTTGCTCCCTTAGTCTGCCCTTCATCTTCTGGGCTGTACAGAGGACAGGGCAGCACAGTCCATTTAAATGATAAGATTTCCTCTATGGTGCACAAGCCCGTGCCTGAGTGAGTGTTGTGCAGAAGCAGCACCTCAGACATGTCTCTGTCACAACAGGCCCTTTGCATGCAATGTTTCAGTTTCTTCAGGATCTTGACAAAGGCCTTAGAGTTTACTGTGACCCGCTAGGCAAGGGAACACCCTCTATGTCTACGGCTTGCTTAAGAAACAAAGATTAGGAGGCGTTACCTTCTGGCTGACCCTTATATCAGCAACAAGAGGGCTGCTGGCAATAGCATAGTTCTCTTATTAGATAGTGAAGATAAATCTTGCAATTACATGGCATTTAATAAGTATTTTGTTCTGTTTTTGAAAGAAGCTGAAAGGTATATTCACAGTTTACAGTGAAAATGAAATATTTCCTATTGCTGCAGGAACTAGAGATGTTCACTGGCAACTGCTAAGGTTAAAACTTTTTAAATCAGTGGGACTGAATAATTTGTACCCAATAGTTTTAAAAGTATTTGGAAATAACCTTCTGAGGTTTTGGTGCTTAGAATACTAGGGAAATTCCAAAGGACTGGATAAAATCTAACATATTAGCTTGAGAGAGTCCAGAGAAGAGCCACGCGCATGATCAGAGGTCAGGGAAGCAGACCCTACGATGACAGGCTGAGAGACCTGGGGCTCTTTAGCCTGAAAAAGCGCAGGCTCAGGGGTGATCTGATGGCCACCTACAAGTTTATCAGGGGTGACCACCAGCATCTGGGGGAACGTTTGTTCACCAGAGCGCCCCAAGGGATGACGACGAGGTCGAATGGTCATAAACTACTACAAGACCGTTTCAGGCTGGACATAAGGAAGAATTTCTTTACTGTCCGAGCCCCCAAGGTCTGGAACAGCCTGCCACCGGAGGTGGTTCAAGCGCCTACATTGAACACCTTCTAGATGAAACTGGATGCTTATCTTGCTGGGATCCTATGACCCCAGCTGACTTCCTGCCCTTTGGGCAGGGGGCTGGACTCGATGATCTTCCGAGGTCCCTTCCAGCCCTAATGTCTATGAAATCTATGAAATCTATATCCACCTTTCAAAAGGCCCAGTTAAATCCCTTGCAAAACTATAAGCCCATTGGTCTGATATCCATCCCGGAGAAAACCAAAGAAAGGCTGATGTGGCATGCAATCAGTAGTGGATTAAAGAAAGTCAGCATAAGTTATAACACTCATATGCTCTTACGGTAAATAAGCCTTGTCAAATGCATGTTACAATGTGCTTTGATGACAGTGCCGATTTTTATGATAGAAATGACTGCTTATATGATATGCCTAGACTTCTGTTAGGCATTTGACTTAGTATCATGTGAAATTGTGGATAATAAATAAGCACTATACAAAATTAATGTGGCACATAAGGGGACTGAAAACTTTCTAGCTGATAATCCTAAAAAAAGTCATTATAAATGAGAAATCATTTCTGAGGTAGTTGTTGCTGGTGGAATCTTACAGAGAACTCTTGGCCTAAAGCTGTTCAGTAATAGAATGATCTATAACAGGGGCTAGCAATTTTTTTTAAGCCAGGTGCTAAAACAACCCACTTCTGCTCCAATGCAGGCTGAATCTGGTCTCTGGGCCATATGTTGCTGTCCCCTGATCCATACAAAAATATAAAGCATCTGCTGGTAAATTTTGCAGACATCATGACAGTTGTTGGTCTGGCAAATAAAGACAAGGACAAAGAAGCACTAAATAATAATTTCATTTCAACTTACTTGAAGAACATGCATTTCAGTACAGCTAAAGGCAAGCTCACGCATCCAGGAGCCAAGGATGGACAAAATGATATTTTGGAATTTAGTGAATTGACTCAGAGGAGGACCTGAACTGAGGGTAGATAATCAACTGAACATGAACTCAGAAGGGTACCACTAATGTTCCTTTATTTTCCTTGTTCCTTTTTCTTTTTTGATTTCCCCTTTCTTTACTTCTACATGCATACTTCCCTATAGGGGTCAGCCTATAAGGTCAGGGCTACAGGTTGGCTATGCCTGCACTGGAGAAGGACCGCTGTGTTAGAAAATAGATTAACAAACATTGTAATTTAAATTAATACTGGGGGGGGGGCAATGAATTCAGGAGTGTCAAATTCATCTGGCTCTGTGACCAGATTAGAGGGCTGGAGCCAGACTGGGCTGCGCCCATAGGCTGGTCCTACATGGTGGATCCAGCCTGAAGATGCAGTCCAGTGTGGGTGCCACATGCAGTATGATCCCTGGATTGGCTGTATGTACTGCTTGCAGTGTGTGCACCAGCTCCAGCCCCATGTACCATATGTAGCTGTAACAGGACACCAGCCCTGGGCCCTGTTATAGTCCAGAGCACTTCTCTGGGCCCAGAGACAAAGGGGGACTTACCAGGGAGCAATGGACTGATTAAATGGCAGAGGGACATGCTGATGGTGCCCAGGGCAAACTTGGTAGCTCATGTATCCAGTGCAGGGTGAAGTGGACACGTGAGTCCCAGAGCTGGCTCCCATTGGCTGAGGAAGGCAAGGCTAGAAGATAAAGCTTGACTAGCTGAAATGATATTTCCTCGGAGAGGGGAGGCACAAGAATGCAAAAGTTTGCGCATGCTGCATGGAGGTGTGAACCTACTAAAAGCAACAGAGCCGGTAAGCCAGAGCCAGAGGCAGGAAAGGGGAGAGTGAGTGCTTCTACGGGTCAGGTGGTGTAGGGATCTGCATCCAGGAGGAACAGAAACCAGTGAGACAAATTGGACTTAATCAGTTTAGTGAAATGAAGAAGAAGTAATTAGGATGAAGGCTGAGGAGCTGGTTCATAGTCTGGTTCATAGTCTGGCTGGCTCAGGTATGAAATATATAGGAATGGATTAATTAGTGGATGTAGTAACTCATCAATGACTGAGTTTAAGTAATGGAAGAGGATGCATTGACAAGGTACAGGGAAATTTGCTAGTTGGAAAATATGAATAATGATATTGCGTCTGATAGTGGATGGACTGTAAATATTAGTTAATGTACAGTGCTTCCCACCTAATAGATGCTACGTCAGACAGTAAGTGATTTGTTAATCGGAATTAAATAATGTATAATGTTTAATGACTGATAGATCCAGAATAAGGCTAGAGTTGAGTATGGATGAACTCATTAATTGATGACTGAGGGAAAACAATTAAATTGAAACTTTTAAAGGAAAATAAGGGCCGATTAGGAAAGGATCCAGTGGCGGCCAATTCCCTGGGTAATGAAGTAAAAACTTACTGGGTGTTGTGAACCCATAAAGAATGGGCCAATAGTGGTTGCTTCTTGTGAACCAGAGACTAGAATAACTGGCTAACAACCAGTCACAATCACACTCATTGTAAAGGCAAGCCCAAAGCAGAACACGGGTCGGTGCCTGAATAGGCGTGGTAAGGGCAGGGTGTAGAGGAGGGGGAGCCCTGTGAAGAAAATCTACACTTCTATCCTAAACACTAAGGATACAGGAAGATCTCACCTCCCTTTTTTCTCTTCTTTACACTTCTTTCAAATTTCAAGGCACGGTGGCCAAGCATTAAGGGAGGCAACCTAAAGTGAATGCAAATAGTGGCTGCCCCAGCCACCAGCAACTTTGGGTCTGTGAACCCAAACTGGACTGGCCCCAGATCTAGCATACAAGATTGGGTTGGTATGGGTACCATGTACAGCACACACCCTAGACTGGCCCCACATGTTGCTTGTGATACACTCTGGCTCCAGCTTGGCAGAGCATGCAGCTCATGGGGCTTCTCTGAGGTGCATGCTGCCTGTGGTGTCATCCCAGATCAGCCCTGTGCGCTGGATTTAGCACAGAAAGCCTGCCTGTGAGCCCAATTAGGACTGGCCTTGGATCCAGCATGCAGGGCTGGTCCAGTATGAGTGTCACATATAATACACACCCCAGACTGACCCCATGCCACGTGCAGCCCATGCCAGGCAGACTCTATGTGCTGCATGTAGTGTGCAGGGCTGGAGCCAGCAGCACTGTGGGCCAGAAGATACAGATCTGCAGGTTGGCTATAACCCATGGGCCATATCTTTGACACCCTGGACTAACACAACGTTAAACACCATTTTGATGTCAGTATGGACAAAGGCAGTCAAATTAGAAGCTGAAAATAGTAACCCGGGGCCCCAGTTTACAAGGTTTTACAATACAATTTGCACCTGCTCTAAATATCAACTAAGCCTAATTAACTTTCAGTTAGTATAATTTTTTAGCCACAATGCATTTTTTCAGATATGGCCCATGACATTCATATTTTGTTATAAACAATCATTTTAGTTTAAATGCTGATGAACACAAATTTAGCCATCAGTGGGTGCATCTATACGTGAGTTTAAATGCAGTAGCTTATTTTATGGTGTATTAGTATGTCACAACAAAAACTGTGCTAATACACTAATGTGAAGTACAATTAGACTACTGTGCATTAAGTGTCACTAAAAAAGCATGCACTTTTGCTACTGCACATTATGGCAGCCTAATGGATATTTAGTTAGTACCTCACATTAGAGGTACAAAATAGAATACGCAGTATTAAAAGCTCATTCATGAACATGTAGATGCACCCAGTATAAACTAGGACAAGTCTATAGACTTGAAATTCATAGATTTTAAGGCCTGAACAGATCAATACCATCATTAAGGATAATGATAAAGGTAAAAAATGTCTTTTAAAAACAAATCACTAACATTTAAAAATGCTCAGGTATCTGGAAAGCAGTCACTTTAATAGAAGTTAGCTGGAGGGGGTAGCACAGCTCAACTGGATCTGTTCACTCCTTCACTTAAAATGGACTTTCATACATCTGTAGGAGTAGTTTTCCTCATATTTGAAAAGAAAAACATGAACCAGTGAGCCAGCTCACCGACTACCAGGTCAAAGACCACTCCCAACTGCATCAGGATTTCTGTCTCCCTGCAGCTTTGAGGTTTCTGTCTCTCTGCAGCTCTGAGCTTTGAGGAGACACAAGTTCTGCATAGAAACCTGGCCCTTCCCCAACCCTGGGGGCTCGCAAAGAAGCTGCTCTATTCCTAGCAAGTTACAGTCTCTAGGCCAGGGTTTCCTCAACCCATAGGTTTCAACCCAGAAGTAGGTTGCAAGAATATATGAAAGGGTTGTGAACAATTACAAGAAAACATCGAAAATCACAGGTTTTCTCCTCTAAAGGAGAAAAACATGGGAAACTGTGGGGTTCCCCCTCCAGGCTGGCAGGAGGTTAGCTACTTAAACTATTTACTGGGTCAAGACTGACCATCAAAAGACACTTGTACACGTGATGGGGGTTTAATCCCCAAGGTTTTATTTTATGTGCCCTAAATTGAAACGATGGGTTTTTAACTGAAACCCGTCATTTCAATTTTTTGTCATGTTACAGAAAAGGGCCTGATTCCTTTTTTTTTTTTTGGATGAAGCCAGAGCCTGCTTGCAGCTGAAGGGTGAGCTGCTGGTGGGCTGAGTGGCCCCTGAGCTGAATGGGGCCCCAGTCCTTCCCTCTGCAGTGGCAGTGCCTCTCAGGGCTGCCTCTCAGGGTGCCCAGCTCAGAAGCAACACCTAGCCTGATCCAACTGTTCCCTGATCTCACCCTCTGGAAACCTGCTGGGCACTGCTCCTTGGATGGGCTCAGAAAACAGCTGGATCAGGCTGGCAATTAAAGACAAGTGGATAGCAGACATTTTAAATTCCTCCTGTAACTTTTGTCAAAGAGATTTGGTGATTATTATGTATGAAAGGGGTCCTTTAAATTAAACAGTTGTATCAGAAGCACGCTTCTCCACTGGCAGACTGACAGCACTTACTTCTCAGTGCTCCTGGCATGAAGGCTGAAGTCTTTCTCAAGGCCGAAACAGACATCTAACACCTAAAAAATTCGAGGTGGCACAAATGCTGAGCAAATAGGTGTCCTTACCCTTTGTTGTGCCCCATGACAGGAAAATCAGTGGCACAACCAAATGTAGCAATAGATTTTCCTGCTTTATTACAATGAACATCTATTACCTTGTGGCGCTTCCCCCACTGCCCCAGATCCCCATGGGGCAGACTGGGCAGGAGGAATCCCTGCTTTCCCTGGTGCCCCAAACCCACGCCATGGGTCTGGGGCAGCAGGGAAAAGGGTTTCACCAGTCAGTGGGGAAAGTGCAGTTTTCTCCCACCCGGCCATTCATGGGGCTGGCAGAGTAGGGAAGCACTTTTCCCCCCTGCGGGGAGGAGAGCAGGGAGATCATGTCACCCCTTGTCCCACACCATCAAGTGCAGGACAAGGGGTGATGTGCATGTCACCCAGTGTTTTTGGTACCTTGCAGCACAGCTGAATCACTCCATCTAGTGACTTCTGTTTCTAGCCTCAATAGTGACTTTTTAACTAAGCTTCCTGAGTTCTATACCTCTGTTCTCAACTACTTCCTTTCTCTCCTTTTACAATCTAAAAATAATAAAAAGAGAGAAAGAGAAGTAATGGAGAAAGAAGGAAAAGAGACTACTCCTTCCCCCCCCCCCCCCAAAAAAAACAATAAATGGGGAAGTATTAAAAGCTCATTCATGAACATGTAGATGCACCCAGTATAAACTAGGACAAGTCTATAGACTTGAAA
This sequence comes from Alligator sinensis, assembly GCF_000455745.1. Taxonomy (NCBI): domain Eukaryota; kingdom Metazoa; phylum Chordata; order Crocodylia; family Alligatoridae; genus Alligator; species Alligator sinensis. The sequence continues at coordinate 851,879 of NW_005842017.1, forward strand.
TTCATAGATTTTAAGGCCTGAACAGATCAATACCATCATTAAGGATAATGATAAAGGTAAAAAATGTCTTTTAAAAACAAATCACTAACATTTAAAAATGCTCAGGTATCTGGAAAGCAGTCACTTTAATAGAAGTTAGCTGGAGGGGGTAGCACAGCTCAACTGGATCTGTTCACTCCTTCACTTAAAATGGACTTTCATACATCTGTAGGAGTAGTTTTCCTCATATTTGAAAAGAAAAACATGAACCAGTGAGCCAGCTCACCGACTACCAGGTCAAAGACCACTCCCAACTGCATCAGGATTTCTGTCTCCCTGCAGCTTTGAGGTTTCTGTCTCTCTGCAGCTCTGAGCTTTGAGGAGACACAAGTTCTGCATAGAAACCTGGCCCTTCCCCAACCCTGGGGGCTCGCAAAGAAGCTGCTCTATTCCTAGCAAGTTACAGTCTCTAGGCCAGGGTTTCCTCAACCCATAGGTTTCAACCCAGAAGTAGGTTGCAAGAATATATGAAAGGGTTGTGAACAATTACAAGAAAACATCGAAAATCACAGGTTTTCTCCTCTAAAGGAGAAAAACATGGGAAACTGTGGGGTTCCCCCTCCAGGCTGGCAGGAGGTTAGCTACTTAAACTATTTACTGGGTCAAGACTGACCATCAAAAGACACTTGTACACGTGATGGGGGTTTAATCCCCAAGGTTTTATTTTATGTGCCCTAAATTGAAACGATGGGTTTTTAACTGAAACCCGTCATTTCAATTTTTTGTCATGTTACAGAAAAGGGCCTGATTCCTTTTTTTTTTTTTGGATGAAGCCAGAGCCTGCTTGCAGCTGAAGGGTGAGCTGCTGGTGGGCTGAGTGGCCCCTGAGCTGAATGGGGCCCCAGTCCTTCCCTCTGCAGTGGCAGTGCCTCTCAGGGCTGCCTCTCAGGGTGCCCAGCTCAGAAGCAACACCTAGCCTGATCCAACTGTTCCCTGATCTCACCCTCTGGAAACCTGCTGGGCACTGCTCCTTGGATGGGCTCAGAAAACAGCTGGATCAGGCTGGCAATTAAAGACAAGTGGATAGCAGACATTTTAAATTCCTCCTGTAACTTTTGTCAAAGAGATTTGGTGATTATTATGTATGAAAGGGGTCCTTTAAATTAAACAGTTGTATCAGAAGCACGCTTCTCCACTGGCAGACTGACAGCACTTACTTCTCAGTGCTCCTGGCATGAAGGCTGAAGTCTTTCTCAAGGCCGAAACAGACATCTAACACCTAAAAAATTCGAGGTGGCACAAATGCTGAGCAAATAGGTGTCCTTACCCTTTGTTGTGCCCCATGACAGGAAAATCAGTGGCACAACCAAATGTAGCAATAGATTTTCCTGCTTTATTACAATGAACATCTATTACCTTGTGGCGCTTCCCCCACTGCCCCAGATCCCCATGGGGCAGACTGGGCAGGAGGAATCCCTGCTTTCCCTGGTGCCCCAAACCCACGCCATGGGTCTGGGGCAGCAGGGAAAAGGGTTTCACCAGTCAGTGGGGAAAGTGCAGTTTTCTCCCACCCGGCCATTCATGGGGCTGGCAGAGTAGGGAAGCACTTTTCCCCCCTGCGGGGAGGAGAGCAGGGAGATCATGTCACCCAGTGTTTTTGGTACCTTGCAGCACAGCTGAATCACTCCATCTAGTGACTTCTGTTTCTAGCCTCAATAGTGACTTTTTAACTAAGCTTCCTGAGTTCTATACCTCTGTTCTCAACTACTTCCTTTCTCTCCTTTTACAATCTAAAAATAATAAAAAGAGAGAAAGAGAAGTAATGGAGAAAGAAGGAAAAGAGACTACTCCTTCCCCCCCCCCCCCCAAAAAAAAAAATTAGATGGTGAAAATCACAGTATTCCATTTCCAGAAAATCAGAACAAAACAACATTCAGTTAGAATGATATAAAACAGTCCATTTAGTGTTTAAGTGTTTATTTGAAATGCTTGTTTTTAAGTCACCACAATCTGCTCCCTCACCAAGAAATAAAAAAAAAAAATCATCAAACTTTTGGTTAAACTATTTCAACAATCTCCTCTACCCCTCCCTACTGCCAGCAAATTGTCTTCTTCCTGATATAACTAGACCTAGAATTCACCCTAACTTCTCCAGCTCACAGAAACACCACACACTTCCTTCCCCTCTACTGCCCCAGTCTACAAGCTCTCCTTATAGCTGTGAGTAAACTGTGAGACTGTGAATAGCTTCAGCTGAATGCATTTACATAGGAAAAGGGGATGATTAAGGAACAGAGCTCTCCAAGACTCCTCAGGGATCCACATGACACTCCTGAGAGATCCACCACATCTGTAAGTGATGGCGGATTTATTTCATCATGACATGCGGTGGAAACCTATTAACTTTGGCACCAGAGCTTACTTCTGCTGAAGGTCATGTAAATTAACTTCAGCATCCTGCCTGGAGCTGGGATCATGGGAGTGTTGTTGGTCAACTGAGCCAGCTTGGAATTGGAGCCACGTTTCTCTTTCTTACAAGGAAGTGCTGACTGATGTTGACTCCAGTAAATGAATTTGAAGTTTGGTATCATACTTTGTGGTTAGGCTTGATGCAGTTTACTGAAGTTTTATGTTCTCAGTGTAAACTCACAGCCAGAAGTTTCAAATTCTGGGCAATGCAAAGCTATGTGAACTGAAAACAGTTCTGCAAAGTGAAAGACTTTCTGCAGTGCTTCAAAGATAGAGAGCCACATCAGCCCCGCCTCTGCCAACGGAAGGACAGAGTTAATCTCCTTATGGTGGTGCGTTCAGGAAGTGCAGGCACATGTGGCTGATGGTGCAACATCTCCTTGGTACTGAGTGCAGGTCCACAGTGGCACAAGGGCAACAGAGCGACAGGCTCAGGTCAGGCTTTTTTATATGGATTCACTTTTCTATTTTTGAAGACAGGGTCTGGGTTGGACCGAGGGACAGAACCAACCGGAGGTGGAGAGTGTGTGTGGGTTCAGTGCTGGTCTCTGGTTCCCCACCTAGTGACAGAGCTATCCTGAAGCTGGAGTGCAGCGTGGTCTCATCTCTGGTGTACTGTTATACCCATCAATGGGGCCATCTCAGGACTGGAGTGTGGTGTGGCAACACTTTCAGAAGGGCTTTAATATGCATGTAGGGTACTCAAATGTGAGCTTTGTCAGGGTCAGAGCTACACCCAGAGGCACAGGGTAATGAGTTTGACCAACGTGCCCTTTTTGACTGCTTGGCTGTAAATGCATCCTGAATAAAGAGGGTACCTGGGCAGGGTTGTCCCTTCCTCCCTACAGACAGACTCACCACAATGGCTGATGTTGGGTAGGCTATGCTCAGGAAGGGAGCAGAGAGCCCAGAATAGGGTAAGGGGTGGGCGAGGGAATGGAGGAAATGATTGGGAGGAGTAGGGTGAGGCAGGAAGTGGTGAGATGCTGACACTGGCTGGAGCTTGCGTTGCTGAACCTGGCTGTGGTAGGTCCAGCGGCCCCTGTTGCCAGTCAGGAAAAGGGGACTTCAGCAAAGGAAAGGAAAATGCCCTGATCTGGACCTGAGTCTAAGAGGATCTCTCTTGACCCAGTGCGACCCAGGCCGCCTCCTGGAAATGTTGCTCAGCCTCAGATCACCCTGCCCCTGAGTGATGTGCTTCTGGAGAGGCCATGGCAGAGGAGTCAAGCTCCTCCCTGCTCTCTCTCTTTCTCTCTTTCTCTATGCCCCCTCCCTTGTCATTTGTATTCTGATGTATTTCTCCTTCTTATACTCCGCTTTCTGCTCGGTCTTTCGCAGCTTCTGATGAAGTGAACTTGGGTTCATGGAAGCTTGTTCTCTGTCTCTATACAGATCTTATTTAGTTAGTCTGTAAAGGTGCATGTCTACCCTGCCTTCTGACTGACTTCAGACTAATATGGCTAACTACCTCTCTCTAGGCTCTCTCTGAACATCTCAGAGTCACCATGACCTCCAGTATCCTGGCCAATTGATCCTTCCTGTTCCTCTGCCTCTGAGTACCTAATGGCTCCCTAAAAGCTCTGGCTGCCAGGTCACACCACACAGACTTCCCTAGGGCTGTTCAGTGTCAGTGGCACATCATTAAGAATTCTGTGCCGCAAGGAGGTTCCCCTCTGTGTTGGGCGCTGTCTGAAAACCCTGTCCCACTACGGGGCCAACGCACCCTAGCCCTGACTATTATGCATGAAAAGGGCCCTTTGAATTAAACAGTTCTATCAGCGGCACATTTCTCCACTGGCAGACTGACAGCACTTACTTCCCAGTGCTCCTAGCATGAAGGCTGAAGTCTTTCTCAAGGCCGAAACAGACATCTAACACCTAAAAAATTCGAGCTGGCACAAATGCTGAGCAAATAGGTGTCCTTACCCTTTGTTGTGCCCCATGACAGGAAAATCAGTGGTGCAACCGAAGGTAGCAATAGGTTTTCCCGCTTTATTACAATGAACATCTATTACCTTGTGGCACTTTTCCCACTGCCCCAGATCCCCATGGGGCAGACTGGGCAGGAGGAATCCCTGCTTTCCCTGGTGCCCCAAACCCACGCCATGGGTCTGGGGCAGCAGGGAAAAGGGTTTCACCAATCAGAGGAGAAAGTGCAGTTTTCTCCCACCCGGCCATTCATGGGGCTGGCAGAGTAGGGAAGCACTTTTCCCCCCTGCGGGGAGGAGAGCAGGGAGATCATGTCACCCAATGTCTTCGGCCATCAAGTGCAGGACAAGGGGTGATGTGTATGTCCCACACCATCAAGTGCAGGACAAGGGGTGATGTGTATGTCACCCAATGTTTTCGGCACATTGCAGGACAGCTGAATCGCTCCATCTGGCAACTTCAGTTTCTATCCCTCAAAAAAATGATTTAGAACTTAACTTGACTATGTAGAACTTAAAATTGCATTTTTATTTATTTAAATCAGATTAAAAATGCATTTTTCCTCATTTAAGAGAAACATATTGCAGTTAAATTTGAACGCCCGATAACTTGTGTTAAGGTCTAAGCATAGGGAAATCAGTTAACTTCAACAATAATTTTTAAGTTGTATGTGTGCTGCTGCTACCCTAAAGAAAGTAAAACAACTGCGTGAGTAAAAGTCACAGGCAACACCACTGACAGCAGAGTTCACTGAAGTGCTAAACCATGTTTTGATCCAGGGGCTGATTATGCAGGTGCAGTGAGAATGGTTTCTTCATTTCAGTTAGATCAGCTCAGTGACCGAGTTCCTTCAAAGTTAAACACAAAGCAGAAAACCCATTTCCTCCAAACTATGGTTAGAAATAGATGTTACCTGATGTTGTATATGCGTGGCCATACAATTTTTTTTTTTATGGTGGCACAAATGGTGAGCAAATAAACAAGCCTACTTTCTGTTGCACTGCCTCAGTGGCCATGACAAAAGGTAGTTTTAAACAGTGTGACTTTATTGTGACTGATGTGTGGTTGCTCTGTGTTGGGAACATGCAGGCAGCCCAGAGCTGCATGCAGTCTCCAGCCACCCTAGGCAGGTGCTTTGGGAGCTGGAGAGCCCTGATCCTGCGCACCCTGGGAATTCCCATGCAGGATCAGGCCCCTCAAGCTCGCTCTCAGAGCACCTGCCCAGCTTTCCTCATTTGTGGAGACATGCCCTAGAATCTGAGGGCACCTCCCTAAATGCTGGGAAAGTCAGTGTTCCCTACTTGTAGAGACCCACCTGGGATCTCCAGAGGCATGTCTCTCTCTGTAAGCAGGGAAAGCCTGCTCAGGTCCCAGTGTGGAGGCATGGGACCCAGGGAATCCCCAGCACTATATGCCTCCACGCCGGGACCTGTTCTGACCTGTGCCTCCTTGTGAAGCATGGGTAGGTGTGGGACCTGGTACAGGTCACAGTGTGGAGTCACGGGGCCATGCAGGTCCCAGTTTGGGGGCACAGGACTTCAGGGATTCCCCAGGTCCCAGGTGACCTTGCACCTCTCTCCTGTCCTGTACTAGGACCTGTGCTGGCTCATGTTTCCATGTGAGGCATGGGTTGGCACAGGACTTGGGTTCCAGCCAGGAGGTGCTGGGCAGCGAGGGATTCAGGGAAGCCCCAGGCAAGGGAAATGCATCATGAATTGTCTCACATTGGGACAATAGGCAATTAATGTTTTGCCCAATAAAGCAGATCGGCTGTGGTGGGATACATCCCACCACAGCTTGATACTCTTTATTGCACAATATCTGTTTTGACCCTGCAAATAAAAGTTGAGCATAAGATACTGAAATCTACTAGGTCAAAAATCTACAAAGACAAATTGACTGCAAACACTTCACCACAGATATGAATGCTTTCTTTGTTTAATATATCGGTTAGTTGTCAACGTAAGCCATGTTTGAATAAATTTTCTTTTTTTTTCCCCTTGTATCCAGAATATTTAAGGTAGATGTATTAAAATACTGAAAACAATATTAAAATGCTGGGTTTTTGTGTATTTTGCTTGAATTTTAATACACAAATCAAGTGTAAGAATATAATGATCATACTGAAAAAGTGGATCCTTCATCATTTGTAATAATAAAGTACATTTTAAGAATCTGAACAGATATTTGTGAAGGTATGAATGATTAAATACATGTGCATAGATAACTGCATACTGTTGGTTAGCAAAAAGTTCATATTTGGTATAAAGCTTACTTGTAGTTGCATATCAACATAGAGTCATAGATGCTAGGGTCAGAAGGGACCCCAACAGATCATCGAGTCTGACCCCCTGCCCTGGGCAGGAAA
>NW_005842017.1:858633-896198 GCF_000455745.1 Alligator sinensis
CGGGGTCAGATGACCCCAGCCAGATGCCTATCCAGCCTTCTCTTAAAGACCCCCAAGGTAGGGGAGAGCACCACCTCCCTTGGAGGCCCATTTCAAATTTTGGCCACCCTTACCATGAAGAACATCTTTGCACGGTTGCCAGCTAATGAATCTCAACCATTCTTTAGCTATAGTAACTGAAAAGTACAAATAAAATTGAAGAGGTAAATCTGTTTGCCCTTTTAAATCACACTTAAAACTGTTAATTTAAATCATTTTGGGAATGACCAGTCACCCATCCCTTGGGGAATAAGAGTCAATTGGGAGGTGGCATTGTCAGCCTGGCACAGCTCAGCTAGCCAATCAGCCAGGCAGAGTTGCCTGTTACAGCTCCCAACAATACCAACTACGCCTCCCTCCCTGCAAGGAGTCTGCTTCCTGGCAGCCTCCACTGCGTCTTTCTGGGTAGGTTTGATAGAATTTCCATAATAGGCCAGGAGCATAAATGTCATGTGCATGTGCCCATGATTATTCCTCTAACTGATATAATTCCTGATCTACCGGATACTAAAGTTTCCCCTTGAATTTCCTTTGGGTCTGAGATCTATCTGCCTACATATTTTTTGTGTCTGTGGATAGTCATGGTCTGGATACAGGGTCCCAGCATGGGGCTTGGGGAGGGACATGTGGAATATGGGATGCACTTTCAGATATCAATGCAACTGTGGCCTGTTTCAGTTGCAGCCTTTTCATAAATTGTTCCAAGGAGCCTTTTCTCTGCAGTTCCCGGATGATTACAGAGCACTGAAATGTAATTATGGTGTGTTTTGTCTTACAGGAAATGATTCGTGATTGCTTCCTTCTGCCAGCTCTGGCTGGGCTGCTGCTGTTGACAGCAACAGGTAAGCTAGGATTTTCCTCCAGTGCTGATGCCATGAGATGGTTTTCAGCTCAGGTGGTTTTACTTACCTGGGGAGGGAGATACCCTTCTCTCAGCTTTGAATGACTTGGTATAGTTAGAGGCTGAAGGCCTGTCCCTTGCACCGCAGGCAGGCTGACCCCTGTGAGAGTCTACAAATGCTTACAACTGTAAGGATCTTGGCTACACGGTTTATGGTGATGAGAGATTGTTCTTAAGCTTTCCCTCTATCTTGCTCCTTCAGCCTTTTGGCTAGGGATAAGCAAGACTAGGAGACAATTGAACTCTAAGGTCTCCAGGCTGGGAATCTGCACGTAGGATGCCTGCCATGGATTTGGGAGTATCTGAAGCACTGGCAATGTGTAGGGGGTGCACACGAATGCATGTGCACCCCCTGAGATTAGCCACTGCCGCCACTGCCAGCAGCACCTGTGGGTGGTTGCTGCTCACACCACACACCCCCCTGACACCACCAGCAGTGTCTGTGGATGGTTGCTAATCACCAACGCTGCCAGCAGCATGTGTAGTTGCCGACCACTGGTTGGCACTCGCCAACCCTGCCTCGCCACTGACACTACTGTGGCCACCTGTGGGTGGTCACTGTGCCCCCCCAGCCTCTGGGAGCATGCATTGTTCACAATCTGAAGTCTCAGGCTGAAGAGTCTGGGTTGTAGGATACTTGCTGGTGGTTGTGTCACGCAGACTTGAACAATTGAGCTCTGCTCAGTTGATAGAATTCGGAGCTAATTTAGCTGATTTGGCCCATGACACAAAATTTTTTTTAAAATGCTGTTTGTTTGTGAGTGTAAAACATAATTAACAAAACAATGGCTGAGGGAAGGAACTCAATGAAAATGGAAGTCTCCTGGAAGCATTTTATTTACTTGGATGTCAGAGTCAGTTCTCCAGCTGGTTTTGCTCTTTGTCTGCTATGTGGATACAGCATTGCTGTGAGCTCCTGATCAGCTGGCCTCTTCCAGCATTGGGATGGCAAAGCCTGCCAGTGATACGCAAACTGATTGACACAGGCATTTCAGTCTGCCTGACTGGAGGTATGTCACATGTGGCAACAGCGCCCAATATGATAAATTACAGACCAGTGTATGAATTGCTTTCATCAGGCTCCTTTCTTAGCCTCCTGCTGGGATTACTTTCAACATTACCAGGAACGGACTCAACAGCTGCTCAACAGCTGCCATGCATAAACAATGAACAATGTGGACTTAGTTGGGCTACATATTGGGTGTGTATAGAATAAAAGGTGTGGGAAAAATGCATCCAGAACCTTAATAAGAGGTTTCTGAGGAGATGGTAGAGGGTCTGCAGCCTTGAGGTGAGTGTGCACCAGGGTCTCCCTCTGACAGAAAGGGCAGGTGTCATGAGTACTGGATATAGGCAAAGGATGTGGATGGCAGGGGCAGCCTTGACCTCATGAAGTAAGCAGCAGAATACTGAATTAAATGGCTTTGATTTGAGCCACTCAGGTTATGCTTTGGTTAACTAGAGAGCAAATCTGCCAGTCTGCTACCACAACCTAGCCCACTTCCTATGACAGCTATACCACTGCAGTGCTTACACTCCAGTACAAAGCATATTTGTTCACTGCCTTGCTGGAGCATGCCTATGGGAGACTTTGGTTCTGCATCCAGGGGGATGTACCATTTCTCTCCTCAGATTTAGATGAGCTGATGAGGATGATGAGCTGATGAGGATGTTAGCTGGGCAAGTAGGCAGGAACTGGTGAGTGGCATTGATCTTGCAAAGACGGAAACTGCAAGAACTCAAATTAAGGTGACCTGAATTTCAAAATGAAAAGCCTGGCACTTTTTTTTTTCCACATGCTTTTGGGTCCTAGTCATATGAAAGAACACTAAGCCCATTTTGGGCCAGCAACAGCACTTCCTCCTCACCCCATAGCTGGGCACTGATTTAACTGAATAGCTTTTAAAACCAATTCATTCAACCAGGTATAGTTTGTTTGTAGACATTATTTTACTTAGGTGTACATGGTTAACTACATTATTGACTAGATTAAACTAAATAGCAATAAGCCACCCTTAAACCAAGTAATGAGTGCCCCCACATATAGACTGGCAGGGACTGGCTATGTGTTGAATGTGAGGAGTCATCAGTGTGAGGGATCTGTGTTTCTTTACCTTTTCTTGGGGTACATCACTTGGGTTTTCTTCTCTCAGTTCATGCAGCCAGTCCCAAAGGGAGCCCTATCAGGACTATTTCCCTCTACTGCAGTCTGTGTTTGACCTATGCAGGATGCTGATTTCAGCCAGGTAGGGAAGGAGGGTTTATGTCGAGCTTCTGCACAGACAGGAAGTGAAACTCCTTTCCAGCTCACCCTAGGTTATGAGATGTTCTGCAACAGAGCATGTTTTCTGGTTAAACAATTGAACCAGAAAAACCAGCAAAGCCGATGGGTAGCTCCCTGTAGTGAGTGATGTAAACCTAATTGAAGCCTAGGTATCTCTCTCACCAGCTTTCCAAGCACCCCTCTCATCTGCATTTTTCCCTCCATTCTCTATTTCATCTCTTTCCCTGGAATGCCTCAAAACCAAAGTGAACAGCTGCCAGGACTGCATCCAGTCCAGCCCTGATTGTGCCTGGTGCAAGAAGTTGGTAGGTCAGCCAGCTTTCCTCTTACAACCACCTGTCATGGTTTGCTAAGCTCCTACCCCTTAGCAGGAGCTTGGCCACACATGCTGGTCCTTAGACGATTTTCTACTGTAGGGTGAAAAGACTGGACCCCTGCGAGGTCCCAGGAAGGATTCCTGGATGGACAGCAGATGGTCAGGTTGCAACAAGCTGTACTGCAGGGAATAACCTCCCCATGTTCCTCTAGCTGGGGAGGTGAACATTTGCAGGCTCAGGGAGGCAAGTGCCTTCAGGTCTCCCCTGACCATGCCCTGCAAACATTTCCTTTTGCTGCCTCTGTCATTGTTTGCTAACCAGTGTAAGGGTAACAGGCAGTCTTGCCTGATGTTTAGGCTACTGAGAGAAGGCAGAGGCTAAGTTAGGGTTTGGGAGCCAAATTATGAGATCCAGAAGGAAATCCAGGGGAAGGGTCCAAAACACAGGCCAGGGTCAGAGTCCAGAAGTTGGATGCCAAGTTGCAAGATCCAAGGGACAGTAAACAAGCCAGAGCCCAAGAACAGAGTCAAGCAGGTTCAGGAAACAGATCCAAGAGGAAATTCAAAGCCAGGGTCCAAGAACAGAGGCAAACCAGGCTCAGGAACTAGGACTACCACATCATGGAGGTTTACCGAAGCAAACTTTGGTCAGAACTGTTGGCTGGCCTGGATTTCTGCTGCCACTGCTGGGATTAAACAGTAGGAAGCCAGACAGTTAATTAGCTGGGGTACAGCTTGTCAGTTAGACTGAAGGCAGATGTGGCTGGCTATGCCATTAGCCCAAGTTGGGCTGCCTGTTAGGGTTCCTGATAAAAGTCACAGAAGTATAACTGGCCAGTATGACACCCTGGGTGTTGGTGGTGCATAGTGCAGGAAAGGCTGCTGGGGAGTGATGTTACCTCCTTTTTTGCTGCTGCTATTTGTGTCAAGCCTCTATTTAAACACTGGTTTTCGGCAGCAAAAAAGGTGACATCTCCCCCACAGCAACTGTTGTTCTGCCCGTCCCATGCTGAAACCAGAGCCACTACATGGAAGGTGCATGGGTGGAGGGACAGTGGACTAGAAAATGAGGAGCATCCTGAGCTCCATTCTTGTAGCCCCCATCCCCTTTAGAAAGCCCCCATGGTTTGTGTCCCATTCATCCAACTATCGATGCTACTGTATTTTCCACAGCATTAGAAGCATCACATTCAGACCTCATCTGGATTAGGAAGAGAGGTGTTTTTCTCAGCTGAGGTTCACTGCCTTAGGCTGTAACTTGAGCTGCTATAGGTGTTACATTGTGTCCAGGATGATGTTGAGTTAGGTGTGTAGCCAGCTAGCTGTACTTGCATTGATCTAACTCAGCTGAAAAAATACCTACTTCTAAATAGAATAATTATCTTGCAGAGCTTGCAGCCAGGGGCTGTACTACAAGAAGGGGTGATCTAGGCTCTCATTATACTCCAGACATCAGGAAATAAAAGGTTAATGCAGAATGCAAGCAGAGGTGTTCCCAAAAACCAGCTGATGAGTGTGGCCTCTGAAACAAGCATGTGAATGAGTACAAAACCCAGTGGGTTTCTTTGTTAATAAAGATATGTAGTTGAAGAGTTCACTGGGGCAGACAGGGAGCCTAAGGAGAGGGGAGCCACAGTCACTGATGTAGGTAATTTCTTGGCTCCTTGATAGATCAGCCCCTCCATACTGATGGTAAATCCAGCACATTAATGGCCAGAGCCTATATTTCTCTTCTGTTCCTGGAGCTAAGACTGGGGTAAGCAGGTGGCAGGTGACAGTGAGCTCACTAACTTTATTTTCTGTATTGGTAGCCCCCAGTTCTCAGCTCACTTAGAAGGGTTTGTTTAGACTAACCTGCCTTGTCCTGTTTTGATTTGGCAAAATGCAGATTTTCAGCAAACCAGGAGAACCAGATTCCATTCGCTGTGACACCATCCCAGCGCTGAAGCTGAGGGGATGTGAAGAGATAGACATTGTGTTTCCAAACAGCAGTGCCACTCTGCAAAGAAATGGACCAGGTGAAAAATCACAGCTGGATCTTAAAACAGTGAATCTGCAACTAAGAAAAGGTACAGTTTGCTGTGAAACCCTGGACCTGGTATGTTTACAGTTAGAATCCCAGCCTGGGGAAGAAAGTCATGACAAAATGTGTGAACAAACTGCTTCAGACAAAGAGTTCACATGGGCAAAAGTGCAGTTTGGGAAACCTGACTGTGGTGCAAGAGACAGCGTGGTGAGAGCCATGGTTCAAGAGGCAATGGGCAAGGCTGCTGGAAAAGAAGCCAAGCCAGAAATATGAACAGCAATGCTCACATCAGCAGCTGTCTGCTGGGCAAGGTGTCATAAACCAAGGTGTCACGTGTGCTTCTCAGAAGTTAGTATGCAGAGAATTGGCCTCAGTGCACAGCCTAGCATATCAGCCTAGCACATCTATCTAGCCAGCTGCTTCTGCAGAGCAGCCTGGCAAGGAACATGTGCTGCTGTCTAGGCCCCGCAGTCTGCTCTTGGTCAGGTTGCAGGGGAGCTTGTGAAGTCTTGAGGGACTTCAGTTCCCTCACACATAACAAATTGGCAAATTAAAATGACTTTCCTGAAGCCAGAAGGTTGCTTATGGGGGTCAGACTACGCGAACTGACTGGTGGCTGGCGCACCTGAAAAGACCAAGATCTTGGGCAGTTACACTGGACAGTTGGTGCTACTTTAGCTCCAGTGGGAGAGGCCGGTGCTGTGCTGACAAGGGACTTAGGTTCAGAACATGCTCTGAGAAGCCAGTGCCATGCTTCTGGGGGCAGCTGCTCTCCTGAAAGGAATGGCCTGAACACCCCTCCTGGAGTCTGCACATGGCCCTGATGCTCCATGTCAGACTGGTAGGAATCATACTGCTCATCTCACAGATCTCAAAATAAGCCTAATTGCTTTATATTCTTTAGGCTCTGGAGCCTATTCCTAGTAGCAGCTTCCTATACCCCCTCTTCCTACTGGCCCCAGAATCCCACTCCAGGATTAACTCATCTTAATGCTGCAAATTCCCTTTCCCTAGGACACCTACCCCCTTTCAATTCCCTTCCACATTCTCTCCTCCACTTCCTGTTCCTTTCCTAGCCATGCTAGAGCCATAAGCAGGTCATGCACTGTATTTACAAGTACTTTGGGGCAGGGAAATGTTCTTGTTACATTTTCGTAGTGCCACGCCCTCTTACCACTCAGTCAAAAGGGAATGCTAAAGAGAGTTAAAATCTAAGAGGCCAAGTGGGACCTGATACAACAGGGAAGGTCCAATTCCACTGAGTTATTCTGTCTCCTCTGGCAGATCAGCCGGCTGAGTTCAATATCACGTTCCACCGTGCTGAGGGGTTCCCCATTGACCTGTACTATCTGATGGATCTCTCCTACTCCATGATTGATGACTTGGAGAAAGTGAAGAAGCTGGGAGGGGATCTGCTTGAAGTTCTAAAGACTCTTACCAAAACTGGTCGGATAGGTAAGTATTCCTTTGGTATTTGGTAGTGATCCCTGACTTTACCATTCTTTGTGATGCATTGAAGAGCCACTAGCTAAAGCCAATACTAGTAAGAATGCTGGAGAATGCAGGTTATGTCATGGTCTGCAGAAAGCACAAACAGTCCTCTAGGGCAGGACTGTGTGTACTTGACTGAGGGCAGGGAGACGCATCAGGGCTTGGGGCAATGTGGGCCCGGGTTCACATAGATTCACCAAAGTTTAGGGCTGGAAGGGACCTTGTGAGATCATTGGGCAGGAAAGACTGCTGGGGTTAAATAGCAAGGTGTGCATCCAGTCTGCTTTTGAAGATCTCCAGGGTAGGTGCCTGCACCACCACTGCTGGGAGCCTATTCCAGAGTCTGGTCACATGTATCTTCCTTCCTAGCCTTGCTCTGCCTTTCAACAGAAAATATTGCTCTCAGGTTAGTTTTGCAAGTCCAGTGAAGGCAATGAGTTGCAACTGGGAGAAGCATTTCTTTTTAATACATTTGATTCAGATGCTTCTGCTGTCTTCAGGAATGATTCTGGTCTCACTGGAGTAGGTCCACTATTCCCTGATCCTCTATGGCTAGGGACACACATTCAAAAATCCTAAGCCTGAATTGATTCAATCTTTGCAGGTCGGTCTGACCTGCAAAGCTTGAACTGATTTGGAGGTGGATAGACATTTCCTTTTAATTCTAGAAATGCAGGCACATGCCTGAAGTGGCTCAGGCTAGAAACTGGGGGGCACTAGATCAGCCCTTCCTTCCCTTCCACAGGGCTGAGCTGAGTGGGACGTATTTTCCGCCCCACCCTTCCCCTCCCCCCTGAGCAGCCCAGCCCAGCAGAGAATGTTTATCACACCTAACTCAGTGTTTAGCAACCCATTAAGAAAACAAAGCCTCTCTCCAAGCTCTTCTTCAACAGCTTTTCCAAGGAAGGACATTAAGCTACCTGTTGATTAGCTCCAAAAAGCCTGTCTGCCTTTTTTGTCTCCCACAGCACAGACTGTAGCCAGCATGTGGTCTGATAGCTAATGCTAAGGTGTCTGCATAAGGCAGAGGAGAGGGGGAATAATCCCTGATTTGCAGGGAGAAGCCAGGCAGAGGCTCTGTGCCTGCAAGTCTCTGCCAGAGCTGCAGCCAGGGAGAAGAGGGGAGAGGCCAGCCCTGCTGTGGAGCAGAGAGCCCTGCCCAGCTCAGAGAGCATGCTAGGATCCTGTGGGAGTCTGGTTTATCTTAAACCAGCAAGGGCTCTAGGAGAGACTTTACATAAACTGGTTTGACCCAAATCAGTTAAGTCTGATAAACCTGGTTGAATATAGTATCTCAAACTGGTTTCAGCCATTTTCAAGCTGGTTTATGTGCATTGAACATTTGTTCTGTCACATGTTTAGACCAGTTTCTGATCACTTACACTGGTTTATATGTAATGTCTGTCCCTAGCCTAAAAGTCCATCAGATTTAAGCTTTCATTTAAAACAAGTTGAGATTTCCAGTCCACTTAGATTTGATGGCTGCAAAGAAAACAGTCTGACTGGAAACTGATTGAATTAGTGCAGAGCTGTGGGTGGTTTGCCAGAGTGGATGGTTTTGAAAGAAACTTGGGAACCTCATTCCTCTCTATGGCAGCTATAGACTTCCACCAGGCAGAGGCAAAAAGGGCTGGTCCATCAGTGGCTGGAAGAGAAAAAGTGAGCTGCCAGAAAGAAGCAAACAGGACAAAGGGTCAGTGATGTCTAAGGGAAGAGGAGGAAATGGAAAGCTTCCAAATGAGTAGGAAGATGGCAGTCGCAGCCATCAGGAGGGAAGGGGAAGGTCAGAGGCAGTAGTCATCCAGGGCCATGAGCAGATTCCCACTCTGATTCTTGGCTCCATGCTGCAGGGCCAGATTCCCATGTGCACTCAAATCCTCAAGCCTCTTTTGGGGGTTATTTCTGTGATGTGTTTTGACTTTTCCTCTTCATGTTGCTTGCTATGTGCTCCCCAGGTTTTGGCTCCTTTGTGGATAAGACAGTGCTGCCCTTTGTGAACACACACCCAGAGAAGATGAAGAATCCCTGCCCAAACAAGGACACCCAATGCCAGCCCCCTTTTGCTTTCAAGCATGTCCTCTCCCTCACTGATAATGCAAAAACATTTGAGGACAAAGTTGGCCAACAGTACATCTCTGGGAACCTCGATGCTCCAGAAGGGGGGTTGGATGCCATGATGCAGGTGGCAGTGTGTGGGGTAAGTCTCTTCATGACCAAGATATTTGTAGTTGAAAGTTTTCATTGGACCAACTGCATGGTTGAGATAGAGAAGGGGTGGGGGGAGGCTTAAAACCAGAAAGGAAAGGGAATTTCCTCAGATAGAAGAAACTGTATTAATTCAAGTTTTAAGTAGAATCTCTCAGAGCCTTTATAATACACCATAGAAACCTAGCATGTGGTTCCCAATTGTAGTTCAGAAAAGCACTGAAGAGCCACCATGCAATGTGAAATATCATACAGTACCTCTAGTTCCTTTCCTCAGTTTCCCAATGTGCATACTGCCTCAAGGCTTAGATGGCTGTTCATCTCCATGTACTCTTCTCTTGGGGCACATGCATGTTCTTACTCCTCTTTACTCTTCTCTCATTAGCTGGCCATGAAACTTTTCCTCTCTGCCCCTATGGGGTTCAGCTTTCTGAGATGGCAACTGGTGTGAATTTGTCTCTGTCTCTAGAGGCATAACTGGCCAGAACTGTGCTCTGGACAGAAGCATCAACTGAAGGTTCATTGCTGGCTGCCAGAGAGGAGAAGGCAACCATTCTTTGCTACAGATATGTGTGTTGAGAAACCATTTAAACACTGATTTAAAAATGGAGGCACCATATTTCCCCTTCCCTTCCCAACTCTGTAGGGATGAGCCTCTAGTCACTGCTCCTTCACCATGCACTGCCACCATTGCTCTGTCCTCCCTGCTGCTGGAGCTGGAGCTGCTGCAGGGAAGGTGCAGGGTGTGGGGACAGAGGACAGTAGGGTAAGGCATCCCCTAGCTCTGTTCTGCTTCGCACCCCCCCCAAAGGTAGCACCTAAGGTTTGTGTTCCACTCACCTACCCATCATTACACTACTGTTGGTCTCTCCCTGTCTCTCTTACAGATAGGTTTATCTCCATGCATGTCCAGCAGGCAGGCATGAGTCTCTTTGGTCTTGAGATACTGCAAAGTGCAGGACTATGTTTCTGTCTCTGGCAATGCCACACCCATGAATGGGTACCCAGCTTTGTGGACATTTATTTATTCCTATCACCCTGCATTTCTCTCTCACTCTCCAGCTGTCTCTAGGGAGTGGGAGCTGCACGTGGTAAATTTCTTTCTTTTCTGTTTTCAGGACAGGATCGGATGGCACAACGTAACTCGTTTGCTGGTGTATGCCACAGATGATGGTTTCCATTTTGCTGGAGATGGTAAACTCGCAGCCATTCTGACTCCTAATGATGGCCATTGCCACTTGGAAGAAAACATGTATAAGAAGAGCAATGAGTTTGTAAGTGTCCTGGGCAGAAGTCAGACTCAGCACTTCCAGGGTGGAAGTATGGGATGTAATGGGATGCACTGCTAGCATTGGCAGTGGCATCTCCTTCTGGCCACTCTAAACACATTCCTTAAACGCTGGTCTATCTCCATGTACCCCACTATCCTTTCCTGCCATGCCTTTGATGTTGTTGTTATACTCTGGGAGGTTGCCTCCAGGCAAACAGAATGTGGCCCTAGGTGCCCTGCTCTGCATTGTTTCTTGGGGCTTTCATCCCTCCAGCCTGTCCCTCAGAGCTCTGACAGTTGGTCTACCATTCAATGGTCCTCTGTCAGCCTGCCAATTCAGCAATAAGTTAGGCCCCTCTATGGGGCATCTTCAGTGGCCTCTTTTCCTCCCCTTCAGCCACTCCCATGCTATACAGCCTGAACAGCAAACATAAAGCCAAATGCAAGTGCAATCAAGTGCAGCTGGTGTGCCTTCCTCTAAGCCAGGAGCAGGCAAAGTATAGCCTGCAGGCCAGATCCTGCCCAACAGGTCATTCTATCTGACCCGAGGGGCCCCTCCACAAACAATTATTACTGGCCTGCAGCTGCCCCTCTAAAAGCCAGTGAGAGGCAAGCCTTCAGAGGTCATGTGCCATGAGATTGGGTGGGCTCTGTGCTTCCACCTCTGTGGTGCTCCTGGTACTCCAGAGGAGAGCCCCATGTGGATGCACTGAGGACAATGGCATACGACTGGACAGCAAAACAACAAACCCCACACCCATTTATCTTCAAAACCTGCACACACACCCACACTCACCCCCCAACCACACCTCCTACACACAAGATACAAGAGTAAGACTTTAATTTGAGATATTATGCAAATGCACATAAATCAGGACAAAAATCTTTTTAAAAATAAAATTAAAATATATTATAGTATATGATTTGTTTCTTTTTCAGTTCCAAGATGGCAAACCCCTCCCCCTCCCGCCCACCAAAGGAGTACTTCTGAGAGCAAGGAGTGGGACTTCCAGTGGCAAAAGTCAGGGGTTAGGGCCAGGGGTGGGAAGTCTAGTTCCAAGATGTTGATCGAGGGTGGGGCACCTGTCAGGGGGCAGGGCTACCCTTGTGGTCCTTGACTGTTCACCAAAAATCATTAAATGGCCCTCCAGTGGAAATAATTGCTCACCCCTGTGCTAAGATCTCCCCTGCTTATGTTCACCTTTGCTGGCTTCTCTCATCTTGGGTCCTCTCCCATCTTGGGTCTTCTCTCCAATTCCTCACAGTACTTTAGAGTGATCCCAGCAGTAAGCTCCTTCCTTCAGCTCTGCCTAGATCAGACTGTCCTCTCTGCCTCGATTGCAGGGCTTATGTAACCCACAACCTGCCTCTTCCTGCCCCCCAGAAGCTTGCCTCAAAGGCACAGTCCTCAATTCCTTGCTCTCAGTAACAGGGCAGGGTCCTCTGTTACAAGAGCTGGAACTAAAGGCTGCCTCCAGATGTGCTCGTTCACATTCTAATTAGAATGCGTTGGAGCAGACTCGATGAATCAAATCTGCTCCATGTTCTAATTCGAATGCTCCAGTATCACCTCACCATCATATGTATTAAGCCCCACTATGTTTCAAAATAGCCATAAGGGTGCCTTAAATAAACCTTGTCGAATGAGCTTTAGTTAAAGCCCCCCCACAGCCATTTTGAAACACAGGGGAGTGGGAGACTTAATACACATGATAGTGAGCCATTTTAATAAGAGTGGCTGTCCAGGAACCACTCCAACTAAAATACCTCTCCCGTACCCTTCCCCCCCAAGCACATGTATAGGCAACCAAAGTTCCCTGGCCACTTCCACTCCAGCAGCTGGCCTTCCCCTCCCATGCCTGGTTGGTCCCACTCCCCTGGCCCATCCCAGGCCTGGGGCTGTTCTGTGTGCTGGGATAATTCTCTTCACTCCACCTGAGCACCAGCACATTTTCAAGGGGCTGCTCTGACACCTCCAGACTGCATTTGAATGTGAAATTTGCAATTAAAACCAGTATTTCTGAGCTCATTGCCAGAGGCATTTACTTTATCACAGAGGTTATGATTTCTGGCATAGGTGGGAGCCTTCTGATTGAATGAGTGGAAACTCTCCAAGTGGATCCTGCTACTAAAACCCTTATTAAGCCATGAGGTCATAAAGCAGTGATTTGGGGGTTAGAACAGGGGTGGGCAAAATGCAGCCCGAGGGCTGGATGTGGTCTTCCAGGCCATTCTATCCAGCCCTCAGGGCCCCTAAAAAATGTAGATAATTAATATTAATCTGCCCTGGGTTGCCTGTCATGCGGCCCTCAATGGCTTTCCAAAACTCAGTACGCAGCCCTCTGCCCAAAATAATTGCCTGCCCCTGGGTTAGAACCTTTGTACACAAGCTCTGGCTGGCTTTTCCAATAGTGGTCACGCAAAAAAATCCTTTTACAAATTTATTCAGCAAGAAAAGCAAACCAGAGACACTGGAATGCCTAATTTTGAGAGCTGCACCTCTTTCACTCATTTACAGTTGGGAATATCCCCATGAAGAAAACTTGTTGATTAAAATCTGTTGCTGGGATCACAAGGAAAAGAAAAAGCTAATCCGCTGCTGCAATTTGGCTCAAGAGTGAAGGTCCTAATTGATCTCACTCCAGCAGAAGAGCAGATAAGGCTGGTACCACAACTGGTTCTAGAAAACAGGGATATTAATCTTTCTGCTGGTGAAGATTTGAACATGCAGACTCACTGCTTCCTGTCTTTTCTTCCACAGGACTATCCATCTGTTGGCCAGCTGATCCAAAAGCTTGCTGAAAATAATATTCAACCCATTTTTGCTGTTACCAGCAAAGTGGTTAACACATACAAAGTAAGTAGAACTTGGAAAGCATCAGAAACAGTATCCAGGGGCTTAACACATTCAATTCCAGAGGATGCAAAATGACTGGGAGCCCAAATGTAGTCTTTCAGTATTGATAACTTAAACAGAGTGCATGAGCACAGGTCAGCATTCATGTTCTCCATAGGTGTGACATAGAGGACACGTCTAACACCTCTGCTTTCCATTGGTAGAAGCTCAGTGAAATGATCCCAAAATCTGCAGTGGGGGAGCTGAATGAGGATTCCAGCAATGTCATCCAACTCATCCAGGAAGCCTACAATGTAAGTTGTATATCAAACTTCACAAATATCTTGTATGGAGATTACCTGCTGGTTCACAACATGAACTGTATGCGTCCAATACTTACTCAGATGGGTGGGATGGAAAAGAAAGAGCAGTTTGCCCATCCAGCATAGTACTACACATATTGGCTATACTTTGTTAGCATGAGTGTGTACCATGCTTAATTTATTTTTAGCTACGGGTGTCAGACATAAGGCTCATAGGCCAATATCTGGCCCATGGAGCCCCTTGCTGGATTCTGGGGTGTGGAGCCTTATTGGGGACTTATTTCAGCAGCAGTGGGATGAGTGACAGCTACATTAATCCTCACAGCTCCCTGAGCTGACACAGCACTGCCACTCACCCTGCCACCAGTGGTAAATCCAGATCTAGCTGCACAGAGCACCATGGTATAGATCTGGCTGATGGTGCTAAACAAGCATGATACCCCTGTTTTAACTCAACAGCTGCTCAGACATGCCTTTGATTTTCTCTGAAAAGCCTTGTATTGTACAGACAAATAGAAATAAATGCATCAATACTAGCTCAGAAGAAATCAGAAGCTATCTTCAACATGTCAAAAACCTGTTGTGAACTTTCAGGATAGTGATGAGTGTTTCTTCCATCAAATTTTTAGTTAAACTTGAATTTTTGTGCGATCTGTATTTCTGCAGAAAAAGAATCATTACTTGTTGGTTACTTATGTTGTAAACAGAAAATCTATGATGCAAAATACCTGTTTTCTCTTATACAGACAGTGCTAGATTAAACCATTAGGTTAAAGATAGGTCAGTGCCAGCCCAGGAACCAAATTCCTCTCCTTGGCATTCCGTTGAACACTTTCATTTCAACTAAAGTTAATTTTTTCCTGTCTGGGCAGACCCTGGAGCACTACAAATTTCCAGTGGCAGTCACAGTCATGCCTTATTACAGAGCAGAGGTGATGGATCTGGGATAGCAAAAAGAGAAATGCTGATTTACTCTCTCCCTCCCCCATCCCCAAAAATGAAGGATTTCTTGTCCCAAATCCTGGCTGCTACCCATTTCCATGGCATTCACCAGAGAGCAGAGATGTTACCTCCTCATGTTCCTTTTCAATCATGTATTATATGAAGATGATTGCAACCAGTAACCTGCAACCCATAGGAGCTGCAGTGTAGCATGACATAGATGGACTATCCTTGAGGGTCTTTCTGACTGTTCATTTTTGAGGAAGATCTCTGTTTTCTGTCTTTTCTCTTCTTGTTTTCTAACAGAGCTTGTCCTCCAAAGTAATTGTGGACCACAGTATTGTTCTAGATAATCTGAAAATCACATACGATTCCTTCTGCAATAACAAAAAAACATCTGTGGATAAGCCAAGAGGGGAATGTGATAATGTCAAGACCAACGACAAAGTACGAGATCCCTGGCTCACTTATTTCTGTAATTTTACTTTCTGCAGGAAGTTTAGCAGCAAGATTACCATGTCAAAGCTCAGCCTGAATCTTTGTACTCTCTTATAGCAGGAGCCCAGTTCACTGTCTCAGAATATTTGCTCAGGGGAAGCTAAAGCTGTGAGGACCTATCACAGCTGAGGGTACTTACTATATTAGTAGTAGGGATTCCTCCACAGAAACTTTCAAAAAAACCATGTCTCGCAGGAGTGAGTCCAGCGCCAGTCAGGAATTTATCATCCACATACTTTTCTTTTTAATGGAAAATGTCATCTCAACAAAACATACATTTTCATTGAGGAAAATGTTGATTTGGCTGACGTATGTATATATAGGAAATGTTTTCTTTCAGGTCAATGGTACCCAACAGGATGTATTTTACTTCAATTTTATAATGGAAAGATATACATATATACACATATGTCAGCCAAATCAACATTTTCCTCAGATATGTATATATCTTTCCATCATAAAATTGAAGTAAAATACATCCTGTTAGGTACCATTGACATGAAAGAAAACATTTCATTTCCAGTCAATGTACCAGCACTCTGGCTGCTTGAGCGAATGCAATGCACCATGGAAATTATTGTTTGAGTGCCTCATGTCTCCACTCTCCCCAGTAGACCAGGATCCCCAAGCAGCATATATTTTACATGACACTACTGGGTATCCCCATTAACTTCGTATGGGGACTGCCATGACTGCAGTGCATCATGGGAAATTTAGTTTGAATATTTTGTGAAAAAATTGCAGCCGCTTCAAGGTGATGATGTAGTTTTATACCAAAAACAGAAAGACCAGAATTTCCCATAGGATAAAATTTCCAGTTTTTGGCCAGCCTCTCAGATCGAGGCATCCTGAGCCTCTCTTGGCTATTGTGTCCCCCTGCCTTTCTCCTGCTGTTTTAACAGCAGTGTGCAGTTAATACATTTCCTGTCACTTGAAAAAGAGTTTTCAAGGCTGAGACAAATTTAGGTAGAGCGTGGATAGCACATCCCTACTACGGTGCTTTCCTAGAAAATAAATCCCCAGCCTAGTCATGTGTCTCCTTCCAGGTTACCTTCCGGGTGAAGGTTACTGCAAAGGATTGCATTAAAGACCAGTCCTTTACCATCCGGCCCCTGGGGTTCACAGACACGCTCACTGTACATTTAACCAGTCAGTGCAACTGCAACTGCGGAGAACAAACCGACTCCAGTGCGTGCAATGGAAAGGGCAACATTGTTTGTGGGATCTGCAGGTAAGCAAGCTACTCCAGTGATATCCTCCCTAATAACACTGGGATCTTGGGAACCTTGGGGAGTGGACAGCTGCACAAAGCCAAGGATGTCCACTTGTTCCTTGTAATACTTGGGGCAGAGTTTCAGCCTATGGGACAGGGTATCCAGAAAGGGTGTGGCACAGACCTTTATCTTAAGTGAACTAATGCAGCCAGGTTTTGAACTTTTGTCCTAGTTAGTTTCTTTTGTAATGGCTGGTTAATTTTGCAGACAGGGATGCTGTTCAGGAGGCAGTCACCAGGCTGAAGCACCTGCTGCTTCTCGAAAGACAACCCATCCCCAGTGCTCAGTGATATTAATCTTCATGGAAGCTTTGTCCCCCTAGAGTGACCCCAGGGATGCACAGACTCAGCTCTCAGTGCCAGTCTCCACTTGTTCTTTCCTATAGAGTGTCATGACAAAGAAGAATCCTCCCACCAGATTACTGCCACATCCTGTTGTGTGCCCTTAAGGAGCATGGGGGCTTGCCACACCACTAGGGCAGGAGCACCATCACCGATACATATCAGCATGTTCCCTCTGCCCCTTCCATTTCGTGTAGCCATTTCCAGACCTCTCTTTATGCACAGCAGGCAGTAAGAGTGAGGGCCCATCAACAAACCCTCTTCTCACTCTCACCTGTTTTACACCAGTTGTGTTCTGTTAACTTTAGTATATTGGCTCTTGATTTTCAGTGGTTTAAGGGAAAATAGAATTGGTCTCAGTAAGTCTATATTAAAGAGAGGTCAATTCAGGCAGTTCTTGAAGGTAGTCATCACTAGATGGCCCCTCCTGTGCCAGAAGATGGAGGAAGAGATTCTGGGTTTCCCCAGGAAGCTAGTAGGTCAGATGCCAAGGTGTTCGGAAATCACAGTGTAAGAAATGTAACCAGTTGAGAAGGTGATCACAGACTTGGAGGAAAACTT
The DNA here is from genome assembly GCF_000455745.1 of Alligator sinensis. Lineage (NCBI taxonomy): Eukaryota > Metazoa > Chordata > Crocodylia > Alligatoridae > Alligator > Alligator sinensis. The sequence continues at coordinate 875,941 of NW_005842017.1, forward strand.
GATCAGCCCAGTTGTGTCAGAATTTCTCTGTTTATTAGCAACTAGGCTCTGCCCCATATTAGGCTCTCACTGGAGCCCATTCACAGTGACACTTCAGTGAAGTTGCTCTGGATTTATACCAGTTGATCAGAGATCAGACTCCAGCCCCGTATATAAGGACCTGATGTTCTTACACAGATTTTAACAAAGGCAATTACACTCAGGGTGAGATTACACTTTAGAGTTAGCAAGTGCTTATTCTAAAGAATGTTAGTCTGTATTAAGGTTCACTAGTGCTAGTGATCAGTCACATAGTCAGGGTTAATACCTACTCTAATGCGCACTGCCCAGACCTGCTGAGAGTCTGCTCTTTGCTTGCCCTGCTCACCAGTTCTTTAGCCACAGAATATGCTAGGGAGGAGGGGCAGAAGCTCCCCTCCTCCCCATGCTCCTTGAGGGCACTGACAGATGTTAGGGGCCTTGCTCTAACTCATTGCACTTTACTTAAAACATCATGATTTTGAGTGCCCCCCCGCCCCACAACAGACATTTGCCTGTTGGGTGGGAGGAATTGAGCCTGCCTGCACCAGCCCTCCTAGCCAGCAGGCAGGGTCCTCCAGCAGTTTCTGAGGAGGCTGCTGAACTGCTCCTCTCCCCAGCCCCAGCCCCTGCCCAGGAGGCTGCTGAATTGCTCCTCTCCCCAGCCCCATCCCCTGCCCTGCAACTCAGTGGAGAGGAAGTGAAAGGAGCAGCTGCCAGGCTGCTATACCCGGCCTGAGCTGGGGTGGGAGGGTGGAACAGAGCCCCTCACTTCAAGGCACCTGTCAGCTACTGGGGTACTGGGGAGAGCTGGGCCTGGCCTGCAGGCAAGGGGTCTCTCTTCCCCCCACCCCCTCCAGTTCAGGCCTGGTATAGCAGCACAGCAGCTGCTGTTGCTCCCTTCCCTCCCTCTCTGCTGACAGCCCAGCCCCTGCATGAAAAATTAATCCTCGAGCGAACACAAGTCCCTAAGGTGCTCAAAAGCAGAGAGCACCTTAAGGCAGAGAGCCTAAAACTCAGAACAATTTTTGCAAAGCATTTTGAGTTATACCGTTATACCCCCAACCAAACAGAAGTTCACTGCTGGTTCCGCAGGGTAGGGGGGGTGGGGGTGGGAAGGAATCTAGCTGCAGGCTGGGACCCTTCAGCCAGGTTCCCATAGCAAGAGCCAGGCTCTCTGCCAGTGCTCCCTGTTTTCAGAATGGAAGCGGGGAAAGGCAGCGGCAGGAACTCGATCTTGGGCTCCCCAGTTGGTGTTGAAGGGTGGGGAGGGTGAATTGTCACCCCCCCTTACCTTGGGGGGCTGCTGTATAGCTGCCCCACCCTCTGGGATGGGGGGAGGGCTGAACAAACCCCCAGACTGAAGTCCCTCTGCTGTCTTTCCCCCCTCCCATTCTAAAAACAGCCACAGGCTGGGAGCTCAGCAGACACAAGTTACAAAAGTCACTATAATTTGTAACACCTTTATCTGATACCTCATGCAATGAGGGGTCAGATATTCACCCAACTGGACATTTTTAAGCTGATTGAAGCTGTGCACTTGTGTTTGGTCACAGCTACAAACTGCCTTCTGTGGTCAGAGTAGGCAAAAATTGTCACTTCTGCTTGCACCCTTACCTGATTAGACGAGAGTTCATTTTTTGCACCATCGGCCACTTTAGAAGCACTCTGCAGTCGTGCATAAGTGTTAGGTCACTGCTGTCAAATGCTTGCAGGGACCAGATTGCCCTGAATCACTCCCTCTGCCTCACAGATTGCTCCGTGGCCCCCATCAGCTCCCAAATCTCCGGATTGCCTCCCCTTTACCCCAGTTGGCCCCTCCACCCCCAGATCACTGCTCTATCACTTCAGTTGGCTCAAGAGCAGTGGTGGCAGCAGCAGGAGGAGGGGTGGAAACAAAGGCAAAACACAAGGAATGAATATAAAGGAACAGCACAAGCATGTAGGGATAAAATAAAAATGGCTAAGGAACAGAATGAATTACCCCAGAAATAAAAGGAAGGAAGACAAAAAGAAAAGCAGAGATACTTAGCAGGGAAGGAGAGCAAATAACAAATGAGACGGAGAAAGCTACAGCTTGCAACAGGTCCTGTGTCCTATGAAGTGAACAGTGTTCTCCGTGGGCCTAATCCTATATGGAGTGGAGTAATGGAAAACTACAAGGGGATGCTGGCCCATCCCATCCCTGAGGAACAGCTCAGTGATAGTATTGTGATCAGAGAATGGGGTGGCCCAGCTTGAATGTTTTCCTGTCCCTGTTACCTCTTCTTGCTGCTATTGATGCTGATGCCTGCTGTACTTCTCTCTGCCCCCACCAGCTGCAGTGAAGGCTATATTGGCAAGAATTGTGAATGTGAAACAAAAGGCAAAAGCAGCAAGGAGCTAGAAGGCAGCTGCAGGAAGGACAATGCCTCCATCATCTGCTCAGGCCTTGGGGACTGCGTGTGTGGGCAGTGCACCTGCCATGCCAGCGATGTGCCCAACAAGCAGATCTATGGAACCTTCTGTCAATGCGACAACATGAACTGCGAGGTCCACAACGGCCAAGTGTGCGGGGGCAAAGGTGAGTGTCATCCTCAAGGTCTGCTTGCCTGTCCCCCCTCTGGCCATTGTCAAGGCAGCGGTCCTCCTGGGAGCTCTGCCTGGAAACCTACACATGACACTGAAATATTAGCACTTCTTGCTGAATTTTAGCTGCAGTGTATTAGTCCTGAGTAACTAATCTTGAGTTAAAGCCATGCCTCTGTCATCCAGAAAAAAACATCCATTCAGGTCCACCTCACAGCTAGGTTGTGTAGCCTGTGATGTCCCGTGGTGCCATCTAGTGGACAGGTAGAGGTGTATAGCTGCATTGCAGGCATGGCCAGCTTCCACTTGGGTTATGAATTACATTTGCATAGAGATCATTATTCAAACACTGCTTTCAGGATGCAGACAGAGAAGCATGTTCTCTCATTGTCCAAATGGAGTGTGTTTTTTGGAACTTCTGTTGGTAATAAAGCAACCATGTGTAATGAATGTCACAAAGCAATCCTAGATGTGCGTAAGTGTTAAGCTATGTCCCACTACAGAGTTCCTAAAATGTGAATTGTGTCTCAAGTATGAAAAATTGGCCTGGAACCAGTCAATGCCAAGTGGTCCCATGGGGCAGATAGCACTGTGCTGCATCTGCTGGGAGATAGTGCAACCACTGAAGGTAGTGTAATGTGATCTCTGAAAATGGAAGTAGCATAAACCACTTCTAGTTCCAAAAGGCTGTATTGGGCATAAGCTCTGTGTCCTGAATTTTGGTCCCCCAGAGTTCATAGATTCATAGATTGTAAGGCTGGAAGGGACCTCAGAAGATCGTCGGGTCCCGCTGACTGCCCCAAGCAGGAAAGATAACTGGGGGTTAGGTCACCCCAGCAAGATGACTGTCTAGTCTCCTTTAGTTAGTTACTTCAGCTGGAAATATAGGCTACCCTGGAGAGTAGCCTTTCCTCAAACACCAGAGAACTGGTGCACTCAGGCAAGGGAAGAGAGAGACCTAGTTTCTAGCTTCTCTTCCTTTTGGACTTCTCAACCTCCTTTGTATATCCAAAGGACTTAGCTGTATTGGAAAGCTTGATTGGAGGAGGAAACTGCCTCCTCCAGAGAATTCACTTATTGCCTTCATCTATCACGTGCTTCTCAGTTCACTGATATGCTCTTGAAACATGCCTGATGCTGTACAGAGGGAAAAGCAGGTGGGTAGAGCTCCTACCTGAAAGTCCCCTTCACTCTAGGAATATTCAGGACTTGTACTTGAAAAGCTTTCTTCGTCAGCCACAGGTCAGCTAAACCTAGTTGAGTAAATCAGCCCTTGTGGATTAAGCCATAATGGTTTTGAGGAAGGAAATTCCCCTTGTGAAAGGGACGGATGTAGTCTGAACCCATCTGTGCTGAGACTGGTGCAGACAAAAATCCAAGCTGGTGTAACAAACCATAAATATGTCAGGATTGATGCTGATCCATACAATGGTGAGATATAGTGAAGGGTTTATAGCTTTGCTATAACAGATTTGCACTCACAGATAAGTACACACAGGATTTGTCAAAGAGCAAGGATCTCAGCTCTAAATCCCTCTGCCTTCTTCCCAGAACGAGGGCTGTGCGACTGTGGTGTATGCAAATGCCAAGATGGCTATGAAGGCAGTGCCTGTCAGTGCCAAAAAACAACAGATGGCTGCATGAACATCCAGGGAAAGGAATGCAGTAACCGAGGAAAGTGCAAGTGCAACAGGTGCCAATGTAATTCAGGCTACCAACCTCCCTTTTGTGAAGAGTGCCCTGGCTGCCCGTCTCCATGTGCCAAACATGTGTAAGTGATGTGTGGGTGCATTGGGAGGAAGGGTATTTTGCAAAGCCCTGCCAGCCTCCTGTGTGCTAGTCTCACTCAGTAGGAAGCAAAAAAGCCAGCATGGGGATTATCAGCTCCTGTCTCACAGAAGACTGCCCTTGTGCTGACAGGGGAAGGCTAACAGTGACTGTGGCCCCAAAGTTCTGAGTATAGAGGAGAAGCTGGCTCAAAGTTTCCCTGATGCTTCAGTAACTGTGCTCCTAAGGTTGATGGGTCCCCAGTTCCAGACAGATTTTTCTACTGCTTACCAACAGTCCACCTCCCTGCTGCCTCTATTCCCATGTGGTTCATATAACAAGTACCACAGCACTAGGGCTGGTTACTTGGTATGTTACCAAACACTGCCAGTGTCGTCCTTACGCTCCTGAAGTTAAGATCACATCATTATCTCAAGCTCTTTTTATATGGTATTTTCTCAAGTAACACCTGCCCCAAAAAGACATGCACTTTGACAGAGTTATGACTGAGAGCTGACTGCATGTGGCAGCTCACTCGCTCTTAGCCAGTTCACTGGATACTTTGGGAAAAAGGCAAAGTGTTAACCTGTTTACAGCTGCCACCAAGTTGGTAGCAGCTTTGGTGGCTCAGCCAAAAACTGCTGCCAATTCAGCAGCAGCTGTGAGAGGATTACAACTGAACCGTGCCCCTGCTGCTTGCTGGTGCAGAGAGAGGTGGCAGCCATTATAGCACAGCATCTCAGTGCTACTATTCCAGCAAAGAAAATCAGCGTCACCGCTTAAGACATGCCCTCCCAGTTTTGGAGGGCTGATTTTTGGGAAAAAGGTGCTAGTAGTATGTGAGTTAATATAGTATTTGTTTTCTAGCTCCTGTGTGGAATGCCAGGCATTTGGGAGTGGTCCATATCAGAAGAACTGCACTGAAACTTGCCCCAACATCAAGGTTCATGAAGAACTGAAAGCAAATACCAAGTCCTGCAGAGAGAAGGACTCTGAGAATTGCTGGATTTCCTACCAGATGGTGCAGGATGATGGAGAGGAGCAGTACTTAGTCAAAGTGAAAAAAGAAAAAGGTACCCAGGTCTTGTTCTATATCCCACTCTGAACTAGATAAGGGGTTTTATCCTCCCCACCAAAGCCTGCCTATCGGTGCAAAAACCATACATGAGAAGTTTCAGGGCCTTTTACAGGAACAGAAGGAAGTCAGCTTTCAAGTGGAATTAGCGTATTTGGAATTTTGTTTCTAGAGTATGATAGAGGTAGAGATGTCAACAGATGCATGTTTCTTCCTTAGTAGTAGAGTATCCCCTGCAGCCATTTAGAGCATCTCCCCTACTAGGGTGAAGAGGAAACATGCTAGAGATGAACATGTCTAACACTTGGAAAGGACCTCATGGCCCAGAGCCAACGGCAACACTGGGCACAGCTCTAAGTGCAGACAGGTCTCCATGAGTCTGGTCCTTCCTTTTCTTCTATTAGGTGCAGAAACCTCCCTCACCCCACTCTCATCCCACTACCCTGGCCATTACTTCCTCAGGTTCTGGTCCTCTCTTGATTCAAAACTCAATGCCTTCCCCCACCTCAGACAGCTCTTGTGCCAACATCTGGCTATAAGCCAGGGGAGGGTTGCTGGGACAGTCTGTGGGTTGGATCAGGACCAACACCCCTGTGCCGCTCTTGCAGCGCCACATGCAGCAGCCCTGTTCTGGGGCTCACTTTGTTCATAGTACATCATCTGGACCCAATGTCACATGCAGCCCAGGAGGGTCCAAGGGGTGACCTCCATACAGCACCACAGTGGACCAGTCCTGTGCATTGGCTCCAGGAGTTGGGCACATGGGGCTCCAGACCACCTGTGTGTGCTGAGATCAGTCTGGCAGGGCACCACATGCAGCCCATGCCACACCCTATGTTGTGAGCAGTGCTGGGTCCACCCCGTGCACTGCATGAGCCCTAGGGATGGCACATGCTACACGCAGCATGTAGACTGGACTGGCTGTACACACTGCATGCAGCACGGGCCAGCATGGGGCATGTACTGCGTGCAGCACCCCACCAGAATGGCCCTGTGCACTGGCTGCAGTACAGCATGGACTCAGGCCAGAGACCCATGGACCAGATCATAAGGCTCCACAGGCCACCCCTGCTATAAACCAATGCCTCTTCCCTCAATTGTAACAGAGTAATGTTTAGTGCCTGCACTAAACAGTCCTCTGGTATGGTTGAACTAAACCTAACAGCTGTAGAAGTCCTGCCAGTTCCTGAGAGCCTGGCATTCTTTGTCCTGTTGCTTTTTGGTGTTTCATGTTCCCAGACAATGTGTCCAGACCTGTACAAGTGCTGCTGGATGGAGCAAACACAATAGTCCTCCAGTCAGTTGAGCTGTCCAGCAAAACTGGGCTGCTGAGGGCAGTCACCAGCCCAACCAGGTGAAGTGACTCCTGTGTCTGTGTCTGTCCTTCTTAGAGTGTCCACAGCCTCCTAGCATTGGGGCGATTGTGGGTGGTACTATTGCAGGAGTGGCCCTCATTGGGCTGATGCTGTTGGTGATCTGGCGGCTGGTGACGGAGCTGGTTGACCGCAGGGAGTACCTCCGATTTGAGAAGGAGAAATCGAAGGCCAAGTGGAATGATGTAAGATGGCTCTGCTCCATAAAGGGGGGCGATGGGAGGGGGGAGGGTCTGGTCCTTCTTCTGCCTTGCCTACAATGTACAACAGAGTCATTTGCCCAGCTCTTGGAGCTGATCTGCTCCATTTGCCTTGACTGCCACAGAGACTGCACTGGGTATGACGAGGTGATGCCAAGGCCTGGCAACCCAGCTTTTTGCTGGCACAAGCTTTCTTCATTGGAAGGGGTGGGAGGTAGGCAGCTGATCCATTTTGTCACAGTGAGTTTGTGGTATCCAGTGACAAGGCCTCAGTGCCCTCTTGTAGAAGCACAGCTGGAGGTAACAGCTAGGCATCAAGCTCAACTGAATGGTACCCAGATCAAGTCCTGCTGGTCCCCTTTTCTGGTCACTTTAATGTTTCTTTAGCCAGCAGTATGAACCGAGGCTTCATAGACAGGACTAAGAAGGTAACATGTCTAATATTTCTTCCCAGGCTGACAATCCTCTGTTCAAGAGTGCTACTACCACTGTTGTCAACCCCAGGTTCAATGGAGAATGAGGCAGAGCAGCTGTGGACAGCACTGGGAAGGAACAACTGATAGACAAGGAAATCCCAGCCTCAGGGCTCTCCTGTTTTATTCTCTCCCAAAAGGCTTCTTGGGATTTGTGCTTCTTCCAATAAGCCACAGGGACAGGTCAGGCTTCACCCAACATTCTGTGTCATGAATTTCCCTTTTCACAGCTCTTACAAGGTTTGTTGATAGAGATGTGAGAAGGAAGCCGCATAAGCAGTGATGGAGCATTATTGTCAGCGTGTGTTAGGATCACAGTCCCACCTGTTCTCAATGCTCATATTTGCCATGTGATGGGAGCTTCTACCACTGGAACATGAAAAGATCTTGACCTTCCACAATACAATAGGGAAGATCTAGTCTCCATGTTGCTCCCAAGATGGATCTTGAGTTAAGCTTTTACTAAGTGTCATCACCTTTTTATTTTAATGCTCCCTGCTCAAAAAGGCGTCGGTCACTTTAATACCTTTCTCTATTGTATCATGCTCTTTCTCAGTAACGGCTCAGCTCTAAACCACTCAGTGCTAAATTTAATCTAGTCTAAACCCACAGGCTAAGCTACTCAGGCTAAAGGACCTCTCAGGGGAGGATACTGAAGGTTGCAGCGAACTGTGGGGCTCTGGCTAGAAACGGAGCAGTCATGGAATGTGCAGTGAACTGTTTTCCTGCCAAATCATCACCCCCTCCCCAGTGACTAACTCTTTTTCAGGCCTACATCAGGGCTCTTGACTGTTTATTTTTGGTTTGTGTCTGAAGCGCCACACAACACAGCCTACCCTAACCCTTCAACGCACATAAAGGTTGTAAACTCCAGCTATTCTGAGTGTGGGGTTAGTGGCAAGGGAAACGTTATTGAAAATGGTAAACCGGCAGGAAGCAGTGCAACAAAGAGCTCTGACTATAACCCCACAGTATAGATTTCTGTCCTAGCTTGTTCCCATCCTCAAATGACCTCCCTGTCCTATATGATGAATTGATCACATATGCATGGAAGAAGGAGGCTGGCAAAGCAGGACAGCAGTTCTTAAGGAGTTTCTCTATGCACAGTGCTATTGGGAAGCAGTTTGTTGCAGTGGTTCATTCTTATTTTGTTGGCCCCTGTAAAATGTCTGCATGACCCTTGTACATATTTTCTATACAGGAATAATTGGTCTGTACCTGTTATCATGTCACATCCCTATCCTGCTCTGTTTAAAACTAATAAAAAGTAATATAAAGAAAACCACAACCAGTCTGATCTGCAGTCAGTGCAAGGGCAGTAGTGGAAATCTGTATCACAGTATCACATGATAGTTTTCAGTTATTTTTATCAGTTTCTCCAGCAGCTGACCCCATTAGAGATAAACTGAAGCTTTCAATAAAGTTCATTTCTCACAGATATTTAGAACAGGACCTAATATCCATTCCAATGAATATAAGACCATATTCAGAAATGACTTACAAGATGGTGCAAGCCAGATGCTATGTCCTTCCCCACCCCCATACATTGGTCGAAACTTACTTAGAACCACTTGCAGTCAATTTATTGATATGTGCCATGTGGGGCTAGGCAAATAGGTTTGGTTTATTCTAACTTCCTCTTTTTCAGCATGTGCATTGCTTCACATTAAATTCCTTCAGTAGTGCAGGTCAACAAGGGCCTAAGTTAGTTACAGCACTTGGACATACCATCCCTGAATTTGATTGTAGAGTTATAAGCATCATTAAGCTATTCAAAAAGTGCATCCTGAAGAGAATACACCCTGGAAGCTAAAATGATCCAGGCTCTCCTGCCAGTAATGCCCCCACCCTGGATAACAGCCATATTTATAAAGTGGATATTGACTGCTGACAATGGGCAACAGTGGTATAGCAGAAAGGCTCATGCTATAAAGGTCTGTTTTCGGATCCATGCTCAAAATTTGAGCCTTTTTGGTATTTAAATCTGCAGCGTTGCCCTCAAATTCTGAGGGAGGTTACAGACAGCAAAGCAGAGAAGAGCACTGGCTAATAAAAACCCATGCTGGAGTATAAAGAAGAGATTTAAAGGGTGGAGAGAGGGAGAGAGAAGGAACCTTATCAGTTGGGCAGACAAAGACAGGCAGAGTTTTGAGACCGATTTGGAGAAAAATTAAAAAAAAGTATTGGCAAAATATTAAACATTTAGCATTTTTAATCTCAAAGACGGGGGGCAAAAATGACTGAATCCTGGGAGCTATTGTCATTTTATGGGGAAAGAACTCTGCAGCTGGGGCCCTGGGCAGTGGAATAGAGGGCAGGGCAGCCAAGAATTACTGCACCTAGCAGGGATCAGCTTGTTAAGAAAAGGGGAACACCTGTGGCCAGTTCAGGGACCACTGCACAGAACAGGCTGGCTGTAATAGACTTGACAGCCAGGAGACCAGCTAGCTATTGATGAGCTGGCTGCCAGCAAGTAGACAGAAGGCCAGCTGCAGCCAAGAACTAATGCTGGGAGGGTAACTCACCCAAGGAGTGGAAGCAGAGCGGCAGATCGCTACATCAGGCAGACAGGTAAGTAGCCCAGAAACAAGGGGCTGCAGACTGCTGAGCTAATCCCTATCTGAGAAAGTAGGCAAGTCATCAGCCACAGGGAGGGAACAGCTGTGGGGAGCTGCAGGGCCATATGACTGTATGGGGCAGGGCTTAGGAGATGCATAAAGCTAGAGCATGAGAGCAGGTAAGCCAGTATGGTTCTGCTGGCTGAAAAGGAAGGAGATCTTGAGCAGGGGATCTGAAGGGGACTGTCTGACTGATGTAAGAGACCCTGAGCTCAGCAAGCAAGATACTTACTGCTTGCAGGAAAGTAGGTATCAGTATTGAGGGAGGTGGGGGTTCAGCCAGGGAGCTGATGATATAACCCAGAGAAAGGAAGCTTTGTTACATACAGCCAGGGAGCTGGAGTCTATGCTGGGTCCCAGTGTGGGGATAGTTTCCTGTTATAGCCAGAAGGCTTTCTTATTGTATTGTAGCTTATACCAGTGCCTTAGATTTGGGACTACTGGGGAGGCAGAGGTCCCAGCCATGCCTGTAAGGCATGTGACTGACTGCCTCAAGCTCAGCCAGGGGTTTAATAAACAGCAAAAGTAATGGAGAAAGGGCCAGAGGCCCAATGCCCAAGCAGGATATAAACCAGAGTTGAGGACCTATAGCCCACGAAAGACAAAACCAGTGCCTGAGAGGCAAGGATCAGGGTCAGGGACACAGCCCAAAATCCCGGCCCTGGCTCCAGATTTGTCTACCTGCTGTACTTCCAGATGCAGTTCCCTGCCTGCCCATGGCCCCATCCTGTCTGCCCAGCTGAGTGTGCCCTGCCTACAGGATTCCCAGGCTGGTCTCCATGGAGGCCCTGCCTGCCTACCCATTCTCTGGTGCCCCTGGTGGTGGGTGCAGGGTAGTCAGGCCAGCATGCCTGGGCAGCAGGGCTGGGTCCAGTGCTGGCACTGCCATCACCTTGTCATGTGCCTGAGCACAGCAGAACTGGGCCAGGTGGGGCTGAGGGACCCCTTCCATGCTGGATGGAATCCCTTGGCAGGCAGATCTGGCCTGCAGGCTGCATTTTGCCCACCCTTAGTCTAGAATGTCTCACCCAAATGTGACTCCATAAAGGTCTATGTATTTGCTCAGCACTATAAGCACAAGTGCATTGGAAGCACTTGCCTTCAGTACCCAACATGTTCCATTTCAAAGTAGTTAGTCTAAGTTGTACCTCACAGATACAAATGTAATAAACCTGCTACATGTTATGAAATTATGAAGCTGGTGGAGATGAGCAACTCCCAAAGGTACATTTGGAAGATAATAAGGGAAGACTGTGGTTACATCCTGGACTATGGGAGGTAGGGGGAGAAGACTTAGTAATGACTGTGACCCCTTGACTTGTTTGAATAATATGTGCAGTGTAACATCATGTCAGAAATAAGGCCACTCTTATTAAACAATGAACAATGCTTGGTTCCTGGAGAGAATCTCAAAGCAGCCTGATGAACTGCACACCTCCTCACAGCTGCAAGGGCAGAGTAGGGTTTCCACTTCACAGGCATGTTTCTGGTGAGATGCTTCCAATCTTCTTGAGCTAAATTGTCCAGCTCCACAGTGCTGGTGAAGTGAAGTCAGTTTTGTGTATTATCCATTTTATAAGCAGGTAGGTGCTACTCAATGCAGCTGCTGCCCCAGTGAAGAAAAGCCCTTGATTAATCACCTGCAAGGATAAGGAAAAATTCAGTCTGTGACCCAGAAGCTTTGTTAAACCACAAAGGAAAAATCTCATTTTTATTAATACTCTGTCCTCCCCCTGATTTATTTTTTCCCCTGAGGAATTAAAGCTCCTCAGAGACAAAGTTTCAGGAGTCAGGGCAGCAGGCAAACCACCCAGCTGGCCTTGGTTACCCAAGTGAACTTGGCTACCAGTGGTCCAACTACATCAAGCTGGCTCTAGGTACCCGCATGGGTCTGGGTGCCTACTTATAAACAGGAGCTCTTTCTGTACCTCACAGGCCACTCAGTTGGACAAATGACTCTTTAATCCTGGCCTGCTTTGTTATAAGTGAACAGGCTGGGCCTGAAGCTGACTGGATATCTGGCTCCAGAGAAGCCAACTGGGACTTAGCCTCACCTTATTCTGCCATTTCCAGTGCTGCAGTGCTCTGTGGTAGCGTATTCTTGTGAATGTGACCTGAAGATTACAAAAGTAGGTCATTTGTTCAGGAGTGAACAGAGTAACCAATAGGAGAGGGAGGATCCGGCAGTCAGAGAAGGAACAGAGGGTCTTACCATTGTGTATAGCGGGATAATGGTGGAAGGCATAAGCATGTGAAGGAAGTTGTCCACATACTTTCGAAATATAAACCACTTTGAATTAACGTGTGCTCGCATCTGCAACAAACCAACATGCATGTAAAAGCGGTTACAGGTATATGCTCCCTTACTGTGGCTACTTGTTCTGAGATGGCTCTCCTCAGCCCCTCTGGCTAGGGACAGACATTACACACAAACCGGCTTGAGTTATCAGAAACTGGTTTAAACCTGTAACAGAACAGATGTTCAGTGCACATAAAAATGGCTGAAACTGGTTTGAGATAAAACCTGACTGAATGTAGTATCAGACTTAACTGATTTGGGTCAAACCAGTTTATGCAATGTCTGTCCCAGACCCCTTGCTGGTTTAAGATAAATCAGACTCCCCCAGCATCCCAGCATGCTCTCTGGGTTGGGCAGGGCTCTGCTCCACAGCAGGGCTGGTCCCTCCCCTCTGTTCCCTGGCCAGAGCTCTGGCAGAGACTTGCAGGCACAGAGCATCTGCCTGGCTTCTCCCTGCTAAGCAGGGATTATTTTCCCTGCCCCTCTGCCTTACGCAGACACCTCTACATTAGCTAGCAGACCACATGCTGGCTATAGTTCGTGCTGTGGGAGACAACAGGCAGACAGGCTTTTTGGAGCTAATCAACAGGCAGCTTAATGTCCTTCCTTGGAAGAGCTGTTTTTAAAAAGAGCTCTATTAGTTAATGGAGAAAGGCTTTGTTTTCTTAATGGGTTGATAAACACTGTTAGGGGTGATAAACATTCCCTGTTGGGTTGCTCAGGGGGAGGGGGAATAATCAGAGCATCCTGCTGGGGCCTGGCCATGCCCCACTCAGCTCAGCCCTGTGGAAGTGAAGGAAGGGCTGCTCTAGCAACACCCCCTGGCTTCTAGCCTGAGCCACTGCAGGCATGTGCCTGGATTTCTGGGACATTGGTCTGGTTACAAAACTGATTTAGCCTAGCCAGGTTAGACTAACCTGCAAAGATTGAATCAATTCAGGCCCGGGCTTTTTGACTGTCTGTCCCTAGCCTTCATGCCCAGAGCTCTTATTTCCTACCTCTGGGAGTCAGTACTTGTGGATGAAAGAGACTTGCTAACCTGCAAACTTGCAAAGGAATCTGTTGAAAGCAGCTCTGGGGCAAGTGTCTTTTAGTGCCAGGCCAAAATATGTCATAGTAGTACAGTAAAAGTGTATGGGAGATCTGCCAGGGCCCAGTAAGTGGGGTACTACACTGGGTATCAGAAGAGCAGGGTCCTATTCTTTGCTCTGTCACATGCCTGCTATGTGACTCTGGATGAGTTGTGGCACTTCTCTCTGTCTCTCTTTCCCCTTCATCCTGTTGGCCACCTTGCTTACACATGACAATTCTATTGGTACAACTCTGCCAGTATCTTCATAGATACACAGATAAACTCCCTCTGTGGACACTGTCACTCCAGAATGTTAAGGGTAACTTCTCAGTTTAGTTTAAGCCTGTTCCAAAGTCATGTAAACTAATCCTGAATAGGTCAGGTCTCATAGAATAGGTCTCATTCTGTTATGCCAGGACGAGAGCATATCTGCTCCAGTGGGAGATGTCAATGATGACAGTGACAAGTAATACATTCTTGTCCTGGGAATTCTCAGAGGTCAAATCTGTATAGGCCTCAGGTCTAACTTCCCAGAGGCAAAACACATGGACAAGGAAGCTCTGGTCTGCTGACTGTTCAAAACAAACCTGTCTCTTAAACTGAACACCCACGCCTCATCTCGGCAGAACTGGCATAGTCTAGTAGAAAAGCAAAGATGCTGCTCCTTCTTTTCCCCTTCCCCAAAAGGCTTTGCCTGACCCCAGGCTCTTCACTGCTCAGCTGAGGTCCCAGCACTGCACACGAAGAACCTCCATCCCTTGTTTGCAGAGTCTGCACCTGGCTTATTGCTCTTACCTCAATGTAATTGTACATGGCTAAATCCGAAATTGCATGGTCATCAGGGACTCTCAGCCTGGAGAACTCCAGGAGGCAGGTGCCTGGGGAGGAGTAATCAGTCCTGTATCCATTAGGGTTCACTGCTTCTCCTGTCTGCTCATGGGCTCTAGCATCAGTCTCTGATCTCCCTCCCCTCTTTTGAAGCCAGTAATTGTATATCCTATAGCATGCTGTTGCAGCACCTCACTGCAGAGGAGAGGAGAGTGCTCATCCTGTTGACTGCAGATGAGGGCACACCCATACACAATGCAAGGCAATGTCATGTACACCCCTTGTACTCCAGAGGGGTGTAGAGAAAGGGAAGTCCTGGTAACCCTGGGGATGAATTAATTGTCCAGGAAGATGCACAATCAGTTAATTTCACATTTTCTTCTAAAGTAAGTGCTTCCCTCTGATTTCACAGGCACTCCCCTCGGAATGCCAGTATTTTTGGTGACTGCTGACGGGTAGAATTGCTCCAAATCCCCACCCTAGGCCTATTGTCTATTCCCAAGGATTTACTCACTAAGATCATTGTGAAACTGGTCCATTAACTCATCAAAAACCAGGCAATCTTCAAATCCCTGAAAGAAACAGCAAGGGGAAAATAGCCAGAACTTGAAAACCTTACTATTTCCTAACCAGGGCTTCACATGCAGACTGTAGCACATTGTTGTGGGCCACAATGTGTTGCCACAGCTCAGCAGGTCTGAGTGTCCACTTCAAATTCTACAGACAGTGGGGATGGATCTGAATCTTTTTCTCACAGGGGAAAGGAAGAACCTGTCTGTTCAGTCTTAACTTTAATCTCCAAACCCTTACAAACAGGTTGGGTTGTGCTCACCTCTGAGTGTTCTTCTCAGATGCAACTCTCAGCAGCTGTGGTACCTGACCTGACCGGTGGCTAGATAGGCTGACAGCAGTGTTTAAGGGAATGGTCCTGCAATGAAGAACCAACTAGTGGTGGGTGCTGTCACAGAGAAGGAAATTGGCCAAGGAGAACAATATGGTGTCAGATAGTGGGCTGGGCTGCCCTCTTCTTTTCTGAGGGCTTGAGGCTGGATTTCCTGTAGAGCATTGCTTGGAGCCCTTCTCTCACTAACATGAGAGTTAAAGAGCTGGCACATTATGGCCATCTTGATTGGCCTGCTTGTGATATGGCACAGTAGGGTAAAGGAGTCATTGGGTTTCATATAGGGGTATCAATGAAATGTATTTGCTTGTGATGTACAGGTCTTTTCTTTGAATGTGTTAAGCCAACGTAAGGCATTCTGAACACAAAAAGATGTGTTTATATGATACAATCCAGCGCCATGCTGATAAAGTACTGCACTCAGGCTAATTAATACTGCTCAGAAGCAGGGCTTTTAGCCCCAGTGGTAACAAGAGTGGCATTGCATTCCACTCTGAAACTAGGATACACACAACCGGCTTTATATCTGTCTTACACCCTACAGACATACCTAAAGCCGGCAGACCTGATAGACACACTGCCTGGGCAACTGCGAACTCACCGCATTCATGCCTTGTCCATAGAAAGGTACAACTGCATGGGCAGCATCTCCCATCAGGACACAATGAGAGCCAATGTGGTAAGACGAGCACTTCACAGATATCATGGCTTGGGCCGGCAGCAAAAAGTAATCGCGCTTCAGCTCTCGCCTTAACCGGGGGGGGGGGAAAAAAAGTAGTTTGCACAGAACACTGGGTGTCACTATCAGAGACAACAAGTGAATCAGCTATGGCAATTGCAGGCTCAGGAAAGCAATTGCATATGTATTCAGTCAACCCCAGGATGGAAAATCAAACCATCTCCTTGGGAAATTGCTGGAAACCAAAACAAGACCATTAACTTCCAACTAGCCACATACCACAGCGCGTACATGTGATTTCATAGAGGCAGGTTTCCTCTGGGGAACAGAAGTTCCCCACCAGGCAATGGCTTACTGTATATTTAAATCTGAGTATTTATTTAGCACTCCTATTATGCCTCCTATTAATAGTCCTACTGACCATTTTCCCCCTTCCTCCTGATATTGTGGGTTTACCTTGCATGATAATGGCCATACTTTAGCAGTCCATCTCTACTCCCCAAAATACTTGTGCATATACTTAAATCCAGTTGACTTTAAGGAGGCTTAAACATGTGCTTATGGTCTTTTATGAATAGGAATATGGACTAAGTACCTACCTGAATACTTTATCTACAGCAGTGATTCTCAACTAGGGTGATTTGAGTTCCTTTCAAAGGTGCTGTGAAGTACCACACAATGTTACCACTGTTAGCTGTGCAAACATGATTCACAAGATAAACCCAGAGATTCAAATAGGAATCCATAGCCCACAACAGACCAGAAGGTTTTTAACACTATCTGAGTTCTTTGCAACACAAAAGCTGCTCTATTTTTTCTGCACTCAAAAAACAAAAAAAGAGTGAAAACTAAGAGTTGGCCTTTTCCAATGGGTGCTTTGAGTCTAAGGAGAGGTGCTTCAGGTCTAGAAGGGTTGAGAACCATTGACATACAGTAATGTTCAGCCAGATGTGCTGAGTTTCTAAATAGTTCTCCCTTTTATATGGACACTATTTACTATCCACAGGAACATTAGTTCCAGCTGTGGAATGATGCAAACCATTTAGTTAGCAAATCTGAACTCTGAGATAACATCACTATTTTCCCCGTCTTTCATTTAGAAAGTCCAGAAGCTGAAGCCTCAATATAGCTTCCTTTCTTTGGCCATCATGTATCCCAGCATGCAGTAGTACTAGGTAGTTGTACTAATCAGCAAAGGAGCAGGGAGTCTTCCTGGAATGAACAGCCTACTTTTCTTCATTATTCTTGAGTGGATTCCATGGTTTAGAATACATATGGGTAACTTGACTGAGCAGTAGAGTGTGTCTGCCCCATTCCATTATTATAATTATGCTACAAAATTAACTGCAACATAGCAGTGTAGATATCAAGGGGATCTTGCCCAATAATTTTGACTAGACAAGCAAATTTTAAGACCCACCCTCTAGGCTCAACAATGTCAGCAGGAGCTCATCTGAGCTAAGGTAACTTCATTTGATGCAATGCAATATGTGATATCAGACTCGCATGGCTCATCATGTTTCATGTTTCTTGTGTTCTGTTTACTAAGAGCAAAGATTGGATTCCTCTGGAATTTGCGATCTACACATTTCCTATACAGAAGGAAATATGTTCAAAGCAGGGCTAAGTTAGAGGCAGAGGCCCTGCAGGAAACTAAACCCTATTTATCCACTAGATACCTAATGCATAGTTGCCGGCAAAGCCCTGTCTTAAAGGACCAGGATTAGGGAGGCATTTCAAACTGCATAATTCTTCTATATTTTCACTGAGGAGCTAATATGCCCCCAAATTGTCACAGACAGCACAGTTCATTATAACTTATCTGGTGAAGGACTTGATTACCTTCTGCCTTATACTATCCCAGTGAAAGAACAATAAAAACTTCTGTCTTTTCTGTTTCCAACCCTTTTGAATTGCATCTGGTGTCTGCAGAAACATGAAGATTTCTCCCCAAAAATATATAACATGCTGAGCTTCACAGTGTAGGCAGAGAGAATGGTGATCATCATTAAAACTTGAAGTCAGCAGTCCATAGCTGCATGCTAGTGTATAAGGCACCTCCATGGTGTTTTAGAAAAATACATCAGTTTAAAAAGAAAGAAACACCAAAAGTAACACTTACTCTCCAATGAGGGGAACTGAATCTGGAAAGTAGGTTTGGAAAAAATTCAGCACTTGATCACCAGTCCTGAGCTTTTCAAAGTCCTCAAAGGGCATGAAGAGAGTGCAAGTGAATGACTTATCCTGCAGGTTAGAAAGGAGACTTCAGACAACACTGAAAGATGGAGATGAACATTGAATACTTTGACCTACAATATATTGTTCAACCTATATCCTGAGAGTGACACTGACAGTCTTGTGGTGGAACAAAGACTGTTGAAGCTGCCACTTGGCCCCTTTTTCCTCCTAGTTTTTATTATTTTTATTATATTAATTAAAGTTCAAAATATGGTTGGAGCACATAGCTTTGATCCTCTTGTTAGGTTGTTTATTCTGCAGTACAAGGCACATTTGCAAGGGATTGTTTCCTGGTAGACAAGGTGGAGAAATAGCAGAAATGGAAAGAGGGAGGCACTGAGAAATGAAAAGGAAGGTGAGAAACGCTTGCAATGCAGGGATCATTTTGTGAGACTGTCAGGAGGTTGCTGCTGTTTCTCCACTGCAGCAGCAGCATAGTAGAAGTCACACCAGCAGTAAAGGAAGTGCCGTGAAGAGCCCAACTTGCTCCCCCGGCCCTCTGCCAGAATTATGGGTCTTAACTTGCTCTCAATGAAACCACTGGCTGAGTTGATACTTATTTTGGTAGGTAGGATAAGGCCTTTTAGTCTTAGTATAATTTGATACTTTGGAGTATTAGTTCTAGTCGACTAGGGAATACCTGTCCTGGGCTGAAAACCTAACCCAGTCACTCTTCCCATGAATCCTAGAGTCAGTGAAGCATTCATTGCCATGTCAAGCTTTGTCTCTGCAATGTGTTTGTTGGTGGCCTGCCCACAAGTGTTCTTGGAGCAATAGCTCTGTGGACCACAGTGAGCACTCTCATGTACCATAGGACAGGTGCCATAGGACAGGTAAGGAGCATGGCCTGGCTTGTGGGCAGAGTTGGGCCTCGTCTTTTCCCCTAGTACTTAAGGGGTGCTCCTACATGTTCATTAATGTGCCGTAATCGGCACTACTGCACATTAACACAAATGAATGCTTTTTAAGTGACATTAATGAGCATTAGACTAAATCTACTGCATGTTGGCATGGTCTTTGCCCACTGTGCTAATGTGCAGTAGAATTAATATTCTGCACATTAAGTGTCTTGCGTACATGCACCCAGGGATGATGTAATGAGATAAATAGACAGTGTTCCCATAACACTGCTGCTCCGAGCCTCTCATAGGACAAACTAGGCTGTGACTGACTGGCTCAGGCCATTGCTCCTGGAACCTTTCACTGCACCATGATGATGTCTTGTGAAAGGCAATGACTCAGCAGGGCAGGAGCTACACAAGCTAGGGCAGGGGGGGGGCAAAAAATCACCTGTGGGCTGAATCTGGCCTGCCAGGCCATTCTACCCGGCCCACAGGGCACCTAAAAAATTTAGAAAATTAATAATTATCTGTTCTTGTCTGTCTGTCAAAGATGACAGGAGCCAGGGGCAGTAGGACCCAGGGGAAGTTGGCAAGACTCAGAAGCAAGTCTAGCCAGGCTCAGCCCTGCCCCCCAATCCCTCTCCTACCTCTGCCCCCCCCACATGGAAGCCTCTGCCTGCCCCAGCTTTCACTGCTTCTCTGCATGCCTGCTCCAGTACCGGGAGCACAGGGCTATATCGGTACCCTGGGGCCAGGAGTGGGAGGCGTGTGTGCGTGCGTGTGCGTGCGTGTGTGTGTGTGTGTGTGTCCCTGTCCCTGCAATGAGGGAGGGGGAGAGAGACAGAGAAAGCAATGAGGGAAGGAGAGAGAGAGAAAGTGTGTAGTGAGGGAGGCATTGTGTGTGTGTGTGTGTGTGTGTGTGTTCACAGGGTGAGTCCCACACACACCCCACCATACACATGCACCCACACCCCCCATTGCACTGCCATACATACAGACCACCACAGCCACACCCCCATACCCACCCACACCCCACATAACCACACACATCCATATGCTCTCTCACCCCACACCTCCATACCTATCCACCCACACACACACTTACACCCAACATACCCACACACCCACAGCCCCCCCACAAACCTATACAGTACCCCCACCCCCTCCACAGTATACAAGAGTAAGACTTAATTTTTAAGCTATTGTATGATCACCTCTATGTAAGATATACGAACACAGGACAAAAATATTTTTTTAAATCAAATTAATGAATGTTGTAGACATTTTTTTTTTTTTTTTTTTTTAAA
>NW_005842017.1:896258-930413 GCF_000455745.1 Alligator sinensis
GGGGTGGGGGTGGGGGGGCAGGGCACCTGTCAAGGGGTAGGGCTACCCATGCGGCCCTCAACAGTTTGCTAAAACTCAGTAAACATCCCTTCACCCAAAATAATTGCCCACCCCTGGGCTAGAGTGAGGTTTCCTAACAGGTGCATTTAACATTGATGCCTTTGATTTAGAGGATTTCTGGGGGAGATGGAGAATGCCAGGTGAGACGTATCAGACAATCTGGGGCTGGATTGGGTATTCAAACCTGCCCCTGGTTTATTTCTATCACCTACCACTGCTATTCCATCCCCACACCCTCTGGTCACTTTTTACCACTGGACTGTGCTCTACGACCTCACTCCAGGCTTCATTGTAGAAATCAAGACTGCAGCCTTTTCAAACAGGGTTTGTACTTTCACAGTCTATGGCACACAGGATGAGATCACATCTTCCTTTTCCCATGAAGTGGTGCCCAATAAGGAGAGGACATGAGGAACCCTCCACCCTACCTCCCTGCATCTTAGCCCCAACTCTGGCAGTTCCAGGCCTTGACTTTCCTGGATTAAGGTCACACTAGCCACTTCACAGATGAGGCAAAGCCTTTCCCAGTTGAGTGCCAGGAGACTGTATAGCTCTGCAAAACAAACCCCACCAAGAGTTCCAGCACATAGAGTGCCTTAACAGACAAAAGTCATCCCTGTAGTCTGAAATGAATGGCAGTTCTAGGTCATTACCAGGTTGGGCAGGGCAATCATCATGAAGGTGTTTCTGGGCCAGATGTGAAGGTAATTTGGTTCCATGGCAAACTGAAAGAGAATGGAAGATTTTTCAGCACCTCATTAGCAAGCTCATTACCAAAGAATCAGCACTGCAGAAGGGCAAGCAGAAGAATATGGTAAAGTTTCAGCAAGGAGGGGCTTCTTCTTCATTCCCAACCCACTCACTCCTGCTGTTACCTTCTTTCTCTACCAGTACAAAAGCCATACAGCCCCCTTAGACCAGCCCTTGGAATCACCATCTCCTGCCTTCTTAGCTAGTGCAGCAATTCCTTTCTTTTTCCTTCAATATACAAGATGATTGCAAGATCCCTCCCATACAAGAAGCTGACAGTTCAGGGGAAGGTACATCTAATCCCAAGCAGTGGAGGGAGAGAAGAGTGCAAGGAAGAAAGCTGATAGTCTATGGTCAGTTGTGGTCCCATAAATGCTATAACATGTGCTCCAGGAATTTTCAGGCATGGAGCAGAATGCAGGTATCCACTATGTGTGCTGTTAGCCCTTTGCAAATGAGGAATTGCATTATTCTACAATCAGTGGTAAAACAAAGGCAAATGGAAGCATCACCATTGCCTATAATCAGGAGTTAAAAGTTTGCTCCTTCAAGAGATTTAACCCATGGGAAGGTTAGAGTACTTTCAATGAAGGTATCTATTGAAATTTCACTGCAGTCAATATTCAGAGGACAATGGGGGTAAAATTGCAAGCTGCTTCTTGAGCCCACATTGCTCATGACTTTCAACCCAAGTAATTATTTTGTGCAAAAGTAAATGATGTGCATCTTCAACAGAAAAGGCCTGTCTGCTGCTTCATCTCTGTGTACACAAAGGCCCCAAATTTTCTAGAGAGCTGAGTCTGCTACAGACCCACAGTCTAGAATTTATATAAAAATACCAGTCTAGCCCTTGTGTTCATACAGTTTGCCTTGAAAACATGAAACATGGCAGTCATGTCCACCTGAATTTGCAAGGAGCCTGAAACAATGGCTCTGAGAGGAAGGAACAGCCTCTTTCACCCTTGAGAGCCAACTTTCTTAGCAAGGATTTCCCCAAGGGCTGCTGCAGCAGGGATTTCATGTACTGGGGCTAGGGAACACTAACATCATAGCAGAGCACAGGGCAGAGCTTACTTACATCTCCATCCCTGGGGGGGATAGTTAGCTCCATGTAGCCATGAGGAATATACTCATGGCTGTAGTTAAAACGCGTTTGCCTCATGAACTGCTTCCTGACTGTCGAAAAGGCTCCATCGCATCCCACTATGAGGTCACAAGTGATTTCCAGAGTTGTTTCATCACATCTGAAAAACCAGAGAAATCGGGTGGAATAATGCTGTTTCTTTTGGACTTTTAGCAAGAAATGATCACAGCCCCAGGGGCCTTGCACTTTGCTGCTGAGGTCCTACGCCTATTCTTTGACTGGACCTTCCACACCATTTTATCTTTTATGGTGTGAGCTGGCTGCCTGCTCGATGCTAGTAGATAAGATCAGGGCTGGGACGCAGAATTATACCGGAGGTTGTGAAAATTGGTGTGTGTAAAATAATGAGAGATTTGCATCAACTATCTCAGTTATGGAGTGGAAACAGAGATTGCTGACACCAGCAGGTGAGTCTGCCCTATGTGTAACAGTGTTCACTGTTACAGGACTACACTGGTCTAACATAGTCATGCTCTGTCACTAGCTTGGGAGTCCAGCCTGTTTGTTTGGGATTCTTCAACACTTTTAAAAGTCAAGTCAGCCTTTCTTGAAACTAGTGCTGAGCAAGGAGTCCCTCTGGAGGTAAAAAGCTGTATACAAGCCCTCATTATTTTCAGACACGACAGGAAACACCAGAGACTTGTTAGAGTTTCTAGTGCAAAGGCCTGCAATTGTAATGAATACTCAGCCCATTTTCCTCCTTCACATACCCCTGCTTATTGTCTCCTTACACACAGCTGGAACAATCTGTAGTTGAATAATCTCACAGACACTTCGGCACAATGGCCACTAAAATTTTGTAAGAGGAAATGCATCAGAAATCAGGTGGACTGGTTCTATTCAAATAACATTGGGCTACAATTCAAATCAGCCTCTGGAGAAACAGTCTACCCCAGACTACCCCAGACAGCTTGAAATCAAGCACAGTCCTGGCAGAAACATCTGTTACTTGCAGAAATTACTAACATATGTCTGGTCTATTGCTGATTGAATTTTGGTTGATGAAGTTGCTTTGGCTCTCTCTAAACTCTTCATGAAAGGGCTGACATGTCTGATTCTTTGTAAAACTGATGCCAATTGTCAGTTCAAAAACAACGAAACTGTTTTGAAATGGCCTGCCCTAGTTGTTTGAGTTTTGATTAATAAGTAAGCAAAAACTAAAGGAAGACAGCACTTGGAGGTCGTGCTGTGGGTTACCTTTGTATAGTTAATGTCCCTGATTCAGCACTGCACTGGCAAAGCTTGTGTTCAAAGTACAGCTTAGTATTGGGATACTTCTCAGCAGCTGCAAAAAGAAAAGATGTTTAAAGGTAAAGATGAAATTCACCTGCACAAATAACCCCGGTCAATCTTTTAGGATACTGAGACTTTCATTTTTAGAACAAATTAGATCCTTTTTAATAGGAGTGTGGTGCAAGGTGTGACAGCTGTGTTTTCATAGATTTCATAGACATTAGGGCTGGAAGGGACCTCGGAAGATCATCAAGTCCAGCCCCCTGCCCAAAGGGCAGGAAGTCAGCTGGGGTCATAGGATCCCAGCAAGATAAGCATCCAGTTTCCTCTTGAAGGTGTTCAATGTAGGCGCTTGAACCAACTCCAGTGGCAGACTGTTCCAGACCTTGGGGGCTCGGACAGTAAAGAAATTCTTCCTTATGTCCAGCCTGAAACGGTCTTGTAGTAGTTTATGACCATTCGACCTAGTCATCCCTTGGGGCGCTCTGGTGAACAAACGTTCCCCCAGATACTGGTGGTCACCCCTGATAAACTTGTAGGTGGCCATCAGATCACCCCTGAGCCTGCGCTTTTCCAGGCTAAAGAGCCCCAGGGCTCTCAGCCTGTCATCGTAGGGTCTGCTTCCCTGACCTCTGATCATGCGCATGGCTCTTCTCTGGACTCTCTCAAGCTTCTCCACATCCTTTTTGAATTGTGGAGCCCAAAACTGGACGCAGTACTCCAGCTGCGGCCTCACTAAGGCCGAGTACAAGGGGAGAATGACATCCCGGGATTTGCTTGAGAAGCATCTATGGATGCAAGCCAGCGTTTTGGTCGCTTTACTAGCTGCAGCATCACATTGCAGGCTCATGTTCATCTTGTGGTCAATGATGACCCCCAAGTCTCTTTCTTGCATAGTGCTAGCCAACATAGCACTGCCGAGCCTATAAGGATGCTGCGGGTTTTTTTTCCCAAGGTGGAGAACCTTGCATTTATCGGCGTTGAACACCATCAGATTCTCATCCGCCCACTTGCTGAGCCTGTCCAGGTCAGCCTGGATCACCCGCCTGTCTTCTGGTGTGGATGCTTTGCCCCAAAGTTTGGTGTCATCGGCGAATTTGGCCAGTCCGCTTCTGACTCCAGTGTCCACATCATTAATGAAGATGTTGAACAGTATGGGTCCAAGGACAGAGCCTTGGGGGACCCCACTGGTCACAGGACACCATGATGAGTGACTTCCATCAATTACTACCCTTTGGGTCCGACCCCGGAGCCAATTTTCCAGCCAGTAGATTGTGGAGGACCCAAGGCGACAATTGGCCAGTTTCTCCAAGAGGTGATCGTGGGAAACCAGATCGAAGGCTTTTTTGAAGTTAAGATATATGACATCAATCTCTTCTCCCTTGTCCAGGTGATAGGTCACCTGGTTGTAGAAGGAAATGAGATTGGTCAAGCAAGACCTACCTGTGACAAACCCGTGCTGGCTATCCCTTAAGATGTTGGCGTCAGCCAGTCCATTAAGGATGGCCTCTTTAATATTGGTTTAATCTTGTGAGAAGATATTTAGAAGTGCAACAGATCATAGAATCATAGAAAATTTAGGGTTGGAAGGGACCTCAGGAGGTCGTCTAGCCCAGCCCACTTCTCAAAGCAGGACCATCCACAGCTAGATCATCCCAGCCAAAGCTTTGTCCAGCTGGATCTTAAAAACCTCCAAGGATGGAGATTCCACAGCCTCTATGGGCAACCTGTTCCAGTGTTTTACTACCCTCCTAGTGAGAAAGTTCTTCCTAATATCTAACCTAAATTTCCCTTGCTGCAACTCAGTGGCGATGCATGGGGGGTGCATGGAGGTGCACGTGTACCCCATGAGAGCACCAGTGCTCTCCCTATCAGGCCGCACTCCCTGTTTAGCCAGCGGGCAGGGGAGCAGACAGGAGCACCAGTGCTCCCCCTGAGGCTGCACCACTTCTGGAAGTGGCTGTGGGACTTCTGGAAGTGACTGCGGAAGTGGTGCGGACACTTTTTGGTGAGTGAGATCGGCCATGGGCCCCCCAACCCCCGATCAATGGGATCAGCCTCTGGGGGACCCCCCCCAGTCGCTGACTGGTGTCAAGGAGGGCACATACCTGCCATGACTCAAGAGGCACCAGTCACCAATGCTGCAACTTGAGATCGTTGCTCTTTGATCTGTCATCTGCTACCACTGAGAACAGCCTAGCTCCATCCTCTTTTGAAACTCTACTCAGCCTTCTCCTTTTTAGACTAAATAAGCCCAGTTCCCACAGCTTGTCCTCATAAGTCATGTGCCCTAGGCCCCTCAACATTTTTGTTGTCCTCCACTGGACTCTCTCCAATTTGTCCACATCCTTTCTGTAGTGGAGGTCTCAAAACTGAACATAGTACTCCAGATGTGGCCTCACCAGTGCCGAATAGAGGGGAATAATCACTTCCTTGGATCTCCTGGCAACACAGCTACCAATGCAGCCCAGTATGCTGTTAGCCTTCTTGGTAACAAGGGTACACTGCTGGCTCATATTCAGATCATTGTCCACTGTAACCCCCAGGTCCTTTTATGCAGAGCTGGTGCCCAGCCAGTCAGCCCCTAGCCTGTACTGGTGCCTGGGATTGTTTCGTCCTAAGTGCAGGACTTTACTCGTGTCCTTGTTGAACCTCATGAGATTCCTTTTGGTCCAATCCTCCAATTTGTCTAGGTCACTGTGAATCCTAGCTCTACCCTCCAGTGCATCTACTACTCCCACCAGCTTGGCATCATCTGCAAACTTGCTGAGGGTGCAGTCTATGCCATCTTCCAGGTCATTGATGATGACATTGAACAAAACTGACCCCAGGACTGACCCCGGTGCACTCCACTTGAAACCAGCTGCCAACTAGATATTGAGCTATTGATTATTACCTTCTGAGTCCAATGTTCCAGCCCATTTTCTATCCACCTTACAGTCCATTCATGTAGCCCAGTGGTTCTCAACCTTTGGAAGCTTACGTACCCCCTGCCGATCAACATGGCAAAAGTGAAATCGGAAGACTGACCATGGCACTTCTGGTTTCACCACTGTGAGCCAAATCCCACTTCTTCATGGACCACGGCCCAGGGCAGCCTGTACGGGACCTCCTTCCCTGTCCCCCGGCACACAGATGCCAGGGAGTGAAAGCTCTGGCGACACAGATGTGGTGGGCAGGACGGCGGCCGAAACTTCTGGCCCAAACAGGCAAAGACACCTCCAACCCACCGGGTGAGAGGGCAGGCCAAACTCAAAACACAGCACCTGCATACCCCCTGCCCGTGTCTCATGTATCCACAGGGGTACGCGTACCACAGGTTGAGAAACACTGATCTAGCCCATACTTTCTTAGCTTGCCTGCGAGAATGTTGTGTGAGACCACATCAAACTACCTTGGGAAAGTATTTGTATTCACCAAAATAATCATAATTTCCAAAACAACTTCATGGATACTATTCCATGATAAACATTATCAGCCAAAATCTGGGCCTGCAGCTAGTGGGAGACACAGGCAGGCACCTGTCAGCCAAACCTGGCATGCAGCTGGATGGATTATGGAGAGATACCTTTTAACACATGCAAGTTCTTATTTTTTACTCTGATAATGCACCAATAATTGAAACTTGGAGGGTAGTTGTGTCTGTTCTCTTTCATTTAAGATGCTTGCGAGAAATCCTTGAGCTCATTTGTTGATCCAGGTTAACTGAGACAATAGAATCTCCCACCAGATCAGGGATCTGAACTGTGTAAGGAGAGGAAGTTCCTCTGAATATTATTTTAATGGAGCCGTGTGTGAAATAAAAGCAGGAGAAACAGCAGGAGACTAAGTAGGAATCAAGCACCAGATGGTCACAGAAACATTGGTTAGCACAATCCTGGGAAAAGTCTAAAGACATGAGCTTTGGGGTTAACTACTGGATGAAAGCCAGTAGGTTTAGTTTTGGAGGTGTGAGCAAAACCACTATCTGCCATTGTATGATTCCTCCTGTGTTCAAGGAAACAGGACTTTGTACCTTCTTTGTATGTAAATAGGATTGCACCAAAGAAATGCCTGACTCCATCAGCAATTCCTCCTCTTAAATTAATCAACACACAGGACCCCAAGTTTTAAATGGCCCTCAGGTTAGAAAGAGGTAGCAATAATTCTTTCCTATTAAATGTTGTTAAATGTATTAAATGCATTCCATGCTGCATTTTATTTTGACTCAGTACAGTTGAAACACTGAAGAGATGGGGTTTAAGGTTGCTTATACTCTTTAATCTCCCATTATCAGTATTCAGTAAACTTCTCATCTATAGTTTTTGCTTCCCTATGCATTAGGAGGCCATATCAGGCCTTTGATGTTGTATTTAAAAATAATTCTTAAAACAAATTTGTATATCAGGTCCATAGACGTTTGTTTTAAATGCTGCTGCTGGTTTCTTTCATAAAATCCTAAAATGATTTTTTTCAAGTTAGCATCGATCTAGAGAAAAAGCTTAGAAAAAGAATTACATCCCAATTTTCAAGAGTATCTACTAATTCCAGGCACCTAATCTGAGACAATATTAGGCATCCAACATTCAGCAGCCACATTTATAAAGTTGGATCCTACTCCTCCTTGTCCCAGTTTATTCACCCATAAAGTGTGCATAACATTTATTTGTCAAACCAGGGTGTCATGGAGTTAATGTTTGTCAAATGCTTTACTGTCCTTGCATAAAAAGGACTCTAATTTACTTTTAATACTTATTTGTGTTATCAGAGGTACATATTAGGATATAGTTACAGATACTCAAAGTCAATTTTTAGTACCACAGTAGACCCAGAACTCTTGGAGAAGCTGCACTTTCAAAAAAAAATATGGTAAAAACTTAATTTTTTTTGGCTCAAACCCTAGATTTTTTAAAGTATGACAGTGAAGAGGGACTAGGAGTATTCAAAAAAGGCTAGAACACTTACCAGTTAACAGCTCTTTGTTTAAATTTGCTCTGTCCACGGACAGAATGTACTGCAAGAAAAATAGTGAATGTTTCTGAAGACTTTTTGCACAAAATATTAAACAGACAAGCACCAGTTCTTCCAAGTGTCTCCACATAAACATAACTTGCAAGCACTTCAGTCCCCCTGAAGTCAAAACACGTCTCCCACTCCACAGTGTCCTTTTCAGAGTGTGAACCCGTGATCTGGCCCTAGCAGTTCAGCAGTGGTCTACCTACTGTGGAGAAGGGATGGTGGGGAAACGGGGAGGAGGAATGTGGACGGAAGGGAGGATTAGAATAGGGAGGCAGACTGAATCTGGGGAAAGCAAGAAAGGACAGTGCAGTGGGACAAAGAGACTTGGAGACTGAGGGTGAGGGGTGGCTGAGAGAATAAGGCAGGGATGGGCAATTATTTCGGGTGAAGGGCTGCTTAATGAGTTTGGCAAGCCAATGAGGGCTGCATGGCAGGCAACCAGGGGCAGGTAAATATTAATTTTCTAAATTTTTTAGGGGCCCTGCAGGCCAGATAGAATGGCCCTGCAGGCTGCATTTTGCCTACCCCTGGAATAAGGGAATGTGATTGGCTGCAGGAAATTAAATCTATATTTAGATGATTGGCCTGTCAGAACTACACCATTGGGACAATTTTTGTGAGGGCTTAAGGGAGTAAAGATATTTATTTTATAGTTACAAAAAAATAAATTACATGGTTACTTGGCTGCACTAGTGGCTCCATCAGCCAAAAATCTGGGAAGCATTCTATTACCTAATGCTGATGATGTGCAATGTATGAAATAAATAGAGTCCATCCACTGAGGACTTCACACTGTTACAGCATGGCTTTACCAAGAGCAGAAGCAATGGAAAATCCATGGCGGGGGGGAGGGAGGGGTAACCTGGAGTTTTTCCAAGGATGCTGTGAATTTCCTCCTAGTGGGAATCGTTTAACTCATCAGTTCTCAACCAGTGGGTCCATGGCCCCCTGGGGGGCTGCAAACAGTTTTAGGGGGTTAATGCCTGAGGGTCGAGGAGGCAGGAGAGCAGCACTTGGGTGCCAGCTGCTTCCAGGCGGAGGGCTTGGGCCAGGTGCTCTTCATGTTGGACTTCTGCTGGCTGAGCCTGGCACTGTGTGAGCTGCAAAAGCAGGTGGCAAGCTGCACAGTGCTGTCAGTGCAGCAGCTCAGCCCGCTCTTTGAGTGCACCTTCTCGTGTGCACCTGCCACAGCACTGCACTCTACTCCTGCCTGGGGCAGGGGGGGGCATAGGTAACACGTGGGGCTTTGAGGGGGCACACCCCCACTTAGATTTCTGCACCCATAGTGGGCACAGCCTGGCTGGACCACCACGGGCAGAAGCCACCTTCATGGTCCAGTAGGCAGGAACCAGTGCAGGAAGGCAGAGCAGGATGGTGAGCCTTGTTGCCACCGTCGCTGCTGGGACCTACACACCAGCTGCACCACCAGCAGTACAACGAGTAATGAACTGGCGGGGCAGTGCTGCCCTTACCTCCTTCGGCTGCAGGATGGGAGATGGGGTGGGAGGCAGCATGGGTGGCCTAAGGGGAGCTGGGGGGCAGTGGGGCAGGGGCTGCAGGTTGGGAGGAGGGGCACTGGCAAGGCTAGGGGGCTGTGGGTTGTGAGTGAGGGGCACCAGCAGGGCCAGGGGACTGCAGGTCAGAAATGAGGTGGGACTCAAGTCCAGAAAGGTTGAGAACCACTGCTTTAATTCATGTTCTGTGTGTAATTACTACAGGCTCAGTGATCTCAAGTAAAGGACCTGACTCAAAGCTAGATCTGGGGAAAGTTGTAAGAAGGAAAATACCTGGTGTTTTGTCCCATAGGGAATGGAATACTTTTTGCCAGAAGGTGTGTGTATTCTCCTTGCAAACATGGGAATGCCTTTGGACACAATCTGCAATCAGAAGGAAAAAGTTTTAGGTGTCTCAGACTCCTGTTAACAGGCCCATTGAATGCAATGGAACAGATTGCTCAGGAGATATGTTACCTGGCTTCAGGCAACATGTGAGGTGTTGCACTCTGAAACTAGTTTGCCCTTTAGTGAGTTACTAAGGAAACATTTACAGTTACAGACGTAAAACCACCACATTTCACTAGGGTGACCATTGGCCCTGCTTTATACCAGACCATCCAGTTTTTAAACATTTTGCCCCCTGTCTGTTTCTGAATGAGGAACGGACAGCAAAAAGTCCTGTTTTTCAGTTCTTGTCAATCATTTGTCTTTGTGATTCTGTAAGCCTGAATGCCTGGAGTTTTAGACCGTAGCCAGCCTTCAAGTGGGGCTGGGCTTCGAGTCAGGCCAGGGGCTGAGAGTTTTTTTGCAAGTGCATGCCCTGAGCCAAAGTCTCCTGTAGCATCTACCTTCACTGTAGAAGTGTACCTTCACTGGGCTTTAAAGCAGGCAGAAGGCAGGGTAGAGATGCACCTTATAGACTAACTACAGTTGAAATTATATATACAGCCAAGCTTTTGTAAGGTGATTCTGTGAGCTTCAGCTCACAAAAACCTTGTTATATATAGACAGACAGACAGACTTTGGTTAGTCTATAGGGTGCAAATCTCCCGTGCCTTCTACCTGACTTAAGCCTACTACGGCTAACTGTGTCTCTTTAAAGAACACCTTAAACTTGAGCATCTATGGGAGAATCCAGATCTCAAGCTGGATGTCTGGGGCCTAGGCATGGAAGTCAGTCCTCCTGTACTACTTCTGGATACCACTTTAGTCTCCTGGCTCACTTCTACTGACTTCTATCACTCCTGCCCTTACTCCTTCTGGAAGGGAGAAAAGAATGAAAAATAAGGAGAAGCAATGTCATGAGGAGCAGCTCTGTCTCCCATACAGCTGTCTGATGGTTTTCCAGAACAAGCACAGTGTATCTGTAGATCTCCTGATCTGACAAAAACCCAGCAGAGTCCTAACTGCATAATATTAGTGTGGTCCTTGCTGGTGTTTCTGTGCCTTGGTTCCAGTGCCAGGCAGCAGAGCAAGGTGTCAGCTCCTGGCATACTGTGGAAGGT
Source organism: Alligator sinensis (assembly GCF_000455745.1). Lineage (NCBI taxonomy): Eukaryota > Metazoa > Chordata > Crocodylia > Alligatoridae > Alligator > Alligator sinensis. The sequence goes on from NW_005842017.1 coordinate 907,445, forward strand.
GATGTTACCCCTGCTTTTGCGGAGATCTTTCACATCTCATAGAGACAGCCTCGGGATGACAGCTATGGCTTCCCCTTGGGACTTCAGCCTGTTTCTAGTCAAAGAGCAATCAACATTATACACCAGCACTTAACTGGAAAGGCCATCAAGCTTAAAAAGAAAAGGTGGCTACCTGCTCTTCCATTCCAATGGCTTTGAGGGCCTGGCGTCCCCTGTAAGACAGTGCCAAATTAATGCTTCTGCCACGGGTGACTTTGGCAACACGAATATCTGCAACAAAATAGAAACTGTGGTTAGTTACTGGGGCATTGATGGCTCATGCACAAGAGCCAATGGCTGTGCACATGGAACATACTCTAGATGTCAGATTCAAAACACAGCTTTCAGCAGCACTGAGGCAGGCCATTTTAGCTGCATAGAAGTGAGAAAACCAAGCTCAGGTTTCTGCCACAGCTTGAACGCTCCCCACTAAAGCCAGCTGCAGGGGTTAGCTCTAGTGCTGCCCTGCCTGCAATTCTGCATGTGAGCTGAGGGGCTTTTCCCCCAGAGGAGGCCGCAGGACTTTTGCCAAGACTGTATTTTAGCCCTCCAAGTCCTTAAGGAGCACTTTTGTTCACCCTGCCCCAACACAGATCAATGGGATGCATTTCAGCAGGGGAGCAACTGCTACCTTTTTGCATGCTGAGTACAGCCTCAGTCTGTGACTAGTCTCATGCGGGGAGAGACTCAGCTACTTGCTATTAATCAGGATGGATTTAAGGCAAAGAATTGGATTTAAGGCAAAGAAAAGAATCCTGGGGATTTCAATAGGCTTTGTGGCAAGCCCTTAGGGCTTGAAAGTTTTCCTTCAGTACCTGAGGATCCAGCCTTGAGCCCCTATTCAGGCTCAATTTGCAAGTGCTCCCAAAGGCAGGCTACTGAGCATGGCCAGCTCAACTCCCTGCTTTACAAAACCTTGATTTTCCTATTGAAGAAACACAGGCTCTTCCGCCAGACCTGTAACACTGGATGGCAGCAGATAGTACCTCTCTGGAGGACAAACAGACTAGCAGTCCCTGGAGTGCCACAGGAGGTAATGCCAAGATTTGGGGTCACAGTGCAGATCAGCTTTGTCTAGTGCATGTACTGTAGTTGTTTCTGTAATCTCACAGATCATTAATATTTCTTTATTACTTCCATGTGCCTTGCATCTAAGAGAGGTATCAAAGACCCCTCCTAGACACCACCCAAACATTACTAGATCCACTTACTGGTTTGGATAAATTAGAATGATTCATTGTAACACATTAATTATGGGCCACATTAATCACCTTTTTCTGAGTTGTCTTCTCTTACAGAAGCGGAAGCTCATTCCTTCCACAGACCTCTACACAGATGAGTAATTTCAGGCCATTACATCATTTATGAAAAACAGAGCTCTCTCTTACAGTACAGACAAGGTTCGTTGGGTAAATGTGATATTTTTTATTAGACCAGCTAGTTGGAAAAAATTGTTCTTTGCAAGCTTGCAAGCACAAACACGCTTCTTCAGGCACAGGGAGAGTCTGCTGGTGTTATGTGTTTTCTATTCCACCATGAAGTGGAATAGAAGCCATGGAGCACAGATAGTGCTGAAGGTAGTGACTGAAGCCTACCGGGCCTTGGGGATGATGTACACAAGCCAAGAATATTGGGGCCTAAGCACAGCAGCCTGGTGAGTGTCCTGAATGTGAAAACTTGACCACAGCTGTGACAAACGGAAGCCCCAAAGGGAGCTAGAGAAAGGACAGCTTTTGAAAAGAGCTTCCTGAAGGAACCTTAAAGATGAAAGGAAGAAGGGCTCATAATAAGAAGGCAGCAGTATTTTGCTAGTGTAGGCCACAGGGAAGGAGCCACATCTGCCTCTCTACCAGTGTAGCAAAGAAATCAAGCTGCTAGAAGCCTGTCTAGCTCTTCTGAGGGTGACTGAACAGCACAAATAAGGCAACAAACAACAGAAGATTTTAGAGACATTTCCTCATTGGGTTTCTTCAGGCTCAGAGAAGCAGCTGCAGCTGAATGTTGCACAGGAAATAGCAAGCTGTGTTAATTACGCAGAATCACGGGGTGAGTTATGGGCCGCTCCTCTCAGAATTACCCCAAGTCAGGAGAGAGTTTCTCATCCTTTACATTCAGCAGATTAACATTTTGCACAAATTAGCAGGCAGTTCCTATTTTATAGTTTACGCAATGCCAGGAACTCTTATACTGCACCACTTTTCTGAGTACATTTGTTTCTCCAGCCACCTAGACAATCTTCTACAGGGCTGGCCCCATAAATTGCCAGGCCTGCTGCATTACACTGAGTGTGATGGGACCAAACTGTCATGGGCATTGGAGCAAATAGCAAGCTAACCTCAGCATTTGCTACTGTATTGGGTTCCACTTGCATTTGATTGACCTCCAGCAAAGCCCTTTGCTGCAGCAGTTAGATCTTCAGCCAATGACAGGACTTTGCAGTCTGTACTATTGATCAGACCGCTATGCAGAACAGCCAAGGCTGAGGGTAGAACTCATCATAGACTTTGTACTGTTGGGGGCTAGATTTGGAATGACTTTGGGGCCATTCGCATTTCAGTTTTCCACCCAAGTCTCTCAGTGAACCACAGTGACCTTCTCAGTGTGAGGCAGTGAGGGAAGGTAGTGGCAGTTTGGCACCAATTAATGGTATAACTCATTAAGGGGGGTATCTTTTACCAACACACTAGCACCCTTAGCCTTGTAACTGGACAACCTGCTGTGTCAGAGCAAACCAACAACTAAGAAGAGCCTGAAGTCCTGGGAGGTGAACCAGTGTTATTAACTGCTCTAGCAAGATAAGCACAGGTGTTCTATTGGATTAGGTGTTGGTAAAACATTTGTCACCATCCTTCATGTTTGGTGCCAGGCTGCAGCTCAGATCCAGTGCCATCTGACTGGTTATGTTTGTCCAGAGAACTCTGCATAAATGGTCTCATAAATTATATGACTATATTTCACATGCTCTAAGCGGCTGAATGCTAATGCTCTGTTTATTGAATCAGAAATTAAATTGTACCACTCATTGATGCAGTATTGCCATGAATATTAGAGAACAAGACTTCATCCCTACTCCTGTATTATTCATTAGTCTCTTCCCATGCACTTTGCCCATATGAGCCTCAGGAACTTGTATAAGTACATCTTGGAAGTGTAAATATATCTGCAAGTACGTATTTACACTTGGGAATATTACACTTGGGTATATTACACTTGGGAAAATGCCTTGGCAATAATGGGAATTCATTCACTAACTTAAGTACATCCAATTTTCTCTAATGCTTTCCAACTATGAAGCTTATTCACTGGTTACCTTTGCCACTAAATGACTTCAGCTAAAATCAAACTCTTTGATAAAAGAGGGCCTGTTTCCTTTAAAAGTTAAACATGCAACTTTTTGTGTGTGTGCAGTAACTTCCTCTCTCAGTATCATTGTGGTCGTCCACCTGGCACAGATGATGGTGAATTGGGTTCTCTAACCTTGCTACATGCTCAGTTTTTGCAGATACAGAAAGTCAGTGAATATTCCACAGCATTACATCAAATCACGTTTCTAATTTGGTGATTAATCTTTTATTTTATGGATCACAGTATTACGTGCACATATAAGTTCTAACAATGTCATTTTATGCAGGAAAGTTTAGAGTGAAAATGTTCTTTTTTTTTCAGACAGGCCCACAGCATCTGTTTCAGTTCCAGTCTGCTGTTCCTTTTTTTAACACTTCTCTGGTTGTGATGGAAATGATGTGATGAGCACAGTAATACTATAAATATAGTCAATCTGGGTTTACCTTCTCTTGCTTCAAAAACATCAACTTGGAACCCTCTTCTTGCAAAGAAACAGGCATTTAAAGCACCCACCTACAAAAGAGTCACCAAAGTATTCTACAGTTAGAGAACAATTTAGGTTGGATAGTTAATTTTAAGCACACAGCGCCACTAAAATACAGGTCCTTCTCAAGCAAAAGGGGACAATCATTTGATACGCAGATCATCAGGAAAAAGAACACACCTTGACAAAGCATCTGGGAGATCTCTTTAAGGCAGAATGTAGGGCATGATAGTCTCTAGGGTGCCACCCTACCCTGCCTTTTGCCTGATTTTGGACTAACATGGCTAACCACTTCTCTTCTCTTAAGAAAAAGATATGCAGAGTAAGAAGCCTCATTTTTCAAGTCCTCCAGCAAAGTCCTCAGATTAAATCACAGAAAAGTTTAGGGCCTGTCCATGGCTCAGGAAGAGCCCTGACTCAGCAGCAGAAGTATCTACACTAACACTGACCCGTGTGTATACACAAGGACTAGAAAGATTTTGCATCCATTGTGAAGATTCTATTTATCTACCTGGAGGGATATTGGGTGTTATAGGCTTCTCTTTTGAATTGACTCTCGGGAAGCTACACAGTATACAAGTTTGCCTAGAAATGCAAAGGCAAGTATATACCATATGTAGCATTTATACCATACCTTTGCCTGATTTCTATCTTTGTTTTCTGTCTACCCTTAACAAAGATGGCAATCTGGTATTTAGCTTAAGCTGCATTTCCTTCTACCCCAGACCTGAAGAAGGGCATTTTGTGAAGGCTTGTCTAACATCTCTCCCAACTCTGCAGTTGGGCTAATAGAAGAGATCACCAAAAAGCTCTTCCTTCTCACATATTTCTGGAACTATCGTGCCTATAACAACACTCCAAGCCTACTACTATCCGTAACACCAGTTTCCCACAGAAAACAGTAGTGCTTTTGGTACAAAGTCCTGGCTGCACAAACAATTGCACTGCCTTCCCCGGTCCTAACTCAACTAACTCCATATTTGTCCACAGGCTTCTAAAAAGGCAGGCAACGTAAAGCCAGTTAAAAAGTAGGACTGAGATTTAAACTCACTAGTTAAGCTCTTATCCTCTTGATTTACAAATCAAATTGCTGGCCACAAACAAGCAAATACCATGCAAAGGAGTAAGATAAAGCAGGCAAGGGAACTGGCTGCATTTCATAAGCCTAGATATTCTCCCCAGCAGTCACTTCCCTGCTCTATGGTGCATTTGCTTTCTGTGATAGAGTCTAGTTTTACCAGCTGTGGCTGGCTTCTATAATGATCTGCACATTTAAGGGCAAGCCAAAATTGACTGTATGTACAACCAAAACAAAAGCTCCTTCTATTACACCTCTTCCTGTTTTTATTCCTTGGTAAAAATAATACTGTTTTTATGAAAAGCACCACTCCCTCACATCGCATGGCCAGCAAATAGAATACAACCACAAGTGATACAAGAGTGCATTTCTTACCAAGCCCCCTCCAACGATGGCCACTTTTGTGTCCTGAACATCAGTAGAGTTCATGACTGCAGCAGTTGCTGTCTATAGTATGGTTTTCACTGTCTTCTGTGCCCAGAGGGAAGAGTATCTCTGCTCACTGTTACGCTCTACAAGATACAGCAGTCAGAGGGGAGGGGCAGTAGACGGCTGAGTCAACACACATTGATATCAGTTATGACCCTGTGACAAAGCTACACCAAGCCAAGGGCCTAACTCCTTTCAAGTACGTAGTGCCAATGTGATGTGATTTGCAGAGGGAAGTTGTAAACACAAAGGTGTCCCATCATGCATACTTTGTGCCTGTTGTGGACAAACAAATGTTTGGTGTATAAATATTTCTCATGCTTGTATCTCAAATGACTGGGATTTATACCAGTTTGGTTTCTGCTTAGCACTCAGCTAGCTCATAAAAACAAAGAAGCCTTTCCAGCAGTGAGGTGATAACTTCACAGATACCTCTCTCTGGGGAAGAACAGACCACTTGCTCCTCTTCCAAGGGTCCCATCCCAGTGTTCCCTTTCCACAGAAGCCATACACAGCTGCCAATGTTTTGGATGTCATTCTGCTTTGGAGCATAGGCCTGATGCCTAAATTACAAAGCTCCCTCCCCCCTGTGAGTAACACCATAGCAAGCCTTTGCTGCCTCTGCAATTTTTAGCATGCCTTTAAATCAAATTAATTGCTCCACCAAAAAAAAAAACCAACAAATTGCATGCAGCGACCTTTAAAGAGTGAAGCTAATCTGTTGACTCTCTTACCAAATCTGTTGACTCTCTTACCAATGTGCCCTCTGATAAATGACATATGGGAATTAAATTGTGTCCTTAGAAGTTTTGTTTACCCAAAACAAATAAGTATGTTTTCTTATCTAGGAATATAGAAGTTTAAGGCCAGGACAACATAAAGCCCTTTGCCACCTTACCAGTATGTACATCAACATCTATCATAATCAAACTGCTAAATTGCTGTATAGCAAATGAACACAGATTACAGTCTTTATAAACTATTTAGACCAGAGGTGGGCAAAATATGGCAGGATGAGCCGCTGCTGGAGGAAGAGGAGCTGAACAGCACCCAGGCTGCTGCAGCTGCACCAGAAGCAGCCCCTTCGGTAAGCTGTGTGCTCTGGCTGTGTCCAGGCCAGCAAGCATGGGCAGGAACATGGCGCAGGCTACCCTGGGTTGGGCTCCACCCCATGTGGAGTGCCACGGGGGCAGCCATGGACCACACCACCCAGACAAGTTCAGCTGTATGCTCCCCCTCTTCTCTCCCACATCCAGCTCCCAGGACCTAGCACCCAGGCAGCCCCCCCCCCCCACACACATACACCCCCCCATACATCCCCCACAGGGCAGAGGCATGCAGGGAGCAGATCATAGCATGCTGTCACTGTCCCACAACCAAGCCTCGTGATCCCAGCCTTACCCACCTGTTCTGCTTCTGAACATTGCTCCCTGCCTGTGGCCCCATCCCACATAAGTAATTGTGGTGTGGTGGGGTTCGTGGGGGCGGGGGGAGGGTGGTGACATGGCCTCAACAACTCATCAAAACTTCTTATGTGGTCCCCAAGCCCAGATAATTGTCCACCTCTGATTTAGACTATACTCTATATAAGCACTGTTTATTGAGAGGCACTGGGTGTGTCTATATGTGCAAATGTTGTGGGGTGGGTTTATTCTAGAGTAAATTACTCTAGAGTAAATCTACCCTGGGCACACTTCTACACATGCAGGAATGCCTGGCAGCAGTCTGCTGCCTCCCCTCTCTGGCCCTGTACTGGCCCCTTGCAGCCGCCAGGGGGAGCTCTAGGTTCCCCCAGAGTGCTAGCTCAGGGGCTGGCAGGGAGCACCGGGCCAAGAGATAGCTGTCGCCTGGCAGGGGCTGGGAAATTGCTCCCTGCCTCCAGGAGCTGCCTGCTGCCAGGGTGGGCTCCGCCACCAGAGCCTGGGCAGGGACAATATCCCCCTGGCAGCAGTGAGCTCTCAGCCCTGGCTTCCTGATCGGGACAGGGGGCTTGAAAAGAAGTGCAGGTGAGGCATAGGTCCCAGCCCCCTGGCCTGATCCGCTGGTGGGGCAACTAGCAACAAGCCCCGGCTGGCTGGGGATTCCCCACTCAGCCAGGGACTGGCAGCTAGCTGCCCCACCGGCAGGTCAGGTTAGGGAGCTGGGACCTGCCCCTCTCCTGCAGTTCTTTCCAAGCTCCCAAGCCATGATCATCTGATCAGGGCATGGGGCTGGGACCTGCCCCTTACTGGAACAGTTCCCAGCCAGCCACAGGCTGCACAGGGAAGTCTGCATGTGCAGCTTAGAGCTGTCTGGGGACTGCCTGAAATGGGACAGTCCCCAGCCACCTCCATACTGCATGTGCAGACTTCCTCATGCAGCCTGAGGCTGGCTGGAAACTGTCTCAGTTAGGGGCAGGTCCCAGCCAGCTCCAAGCTGGGCAGGGAACTCTCTCCATGCAGGGAACTCCCAGCCCCCACTCCACAATCAAGGAGCAGGGGCTGGGAGCTTGATTGCAGAGCAGGGGCTGAGAGCACACCATTGCTGGGGCAGGCAGGCATTGTTTCTGCCCAGGCTGTGGTGGCAAAGCCCACCCAGGCAGCAAGCACCTCCTATGGGCAGGGAACAATCTTCTGCCCTCTGCTGCCTGGCTGACCAGGAACAAATTTATTTCTGGTTGGCTATCTACACATGCCATACTGCACAGTACTTATTCGGCAGTTAATTTGCTGCTTGCATTTGCAGGTAGCAAATTAACTGCTGAGTAGAGGAAATTACTGCACAGTAAGGGTCAGCATGTGCAAATGGTGATGCTTACTATGCAGTAAAGCATCTCATGTAGACGCATCCATTGTGTAGTAGAAGATCTCAGAACAATATTTGAGCAAAAGAGAAATGTACTGAAACTTTCTCATGCTTCATTGCTTTTCTGTGACTCTGTGGGAATGTGCAGCAAACTCATCTCAAGTGAGCAGAATGAAAATACCAGCACAAGAAAAACATGTTTCTCAGCTGAGTACAAATGAATCCACATCTCTACCAAGGAATGAAGCTAACGCACAAAGCATTTCTCTGCTGACCTAAATAATGGTCTAAAGCAGCCGTTATCAGTGGTTAACAAACGGCAGGCCAAAACTACCCAGCTTGGGTCCAAAGGCAGGCTAGCACTTCTGTACCTGGCTCCTGCCACCACCACTTCTCCCCACTGCCCAGCCACTACTGCAGCACCCTGATGATAAAACATTGCTGAAGCCCACAATGTCCAGAGGCCAGATCTAGCTTGGAGGCTAAAGGTTGACCACCCCTGCTCTGAAGGACGAGGGTACAAAGTGACAAAACAATTGCACAAAGTTTAGAAGGAAGAGGACGTACAGTGTATTAAGCTGATTCATTGTATTTGCTTTGTGAAAAGCCCTCTGGTTTTTGTCTAAACAGCTGCCCTATGTCATGAGCGCTTGGACCACATCTGTGAATAGCTTCCAATCTGGCTCCAGGGTTGCTACACTCTGCTGCATACCTTTTCAACTGAGAAGCAGGCTGGTGGGTCAGCATCAATGACCTCCACCTATGAAAGCTGCACACCGTGAGGGGGCCAAACACTTTCCATCTTTGGGGCCACTAAGGAAAGACAAGTCCCATTCCTAGAAGAGCTCCTTTCTCAGGGGAACCTAGAATTCATCATAACACTACCAGCAAGTTCCCTGAAGCCCAGTGTGGGCAATTCAGGTTCATTACAGTAAATAACATGCGCAGGAGAAGGGTGGATAACATGGTGCACTCTCAGAAGAGGCCACAGACCATATGGGTGCCTTAGTGCAGACTTACCCACAGAGCTCATCCATAGGAGTAATAACAAATTGATCTTTCAGTGGATAACATGACCACCTTGTTTGTGTTTTTGCTGTCAAAGAACTATTTTTCTATGGATCTGGTTCCTGATCCAAAGAAACCTAACAATTAAAATATTCCTATTGATGCTGGAAGGGGTCTGTCCTGGGAGAGAACGGGGGGAAGGACCCCATATAAAAAGGGAAAGTCACGGGGAACAGAATAGACAGGAAGGAGAGGAAACAAACATCAAAGTTAAAACAAGAAAAAAACACTCATCCACAGCAGGAGCCGCAGCACAGTGGGAATGGGGAGAGAAGCCTGTGCGGCTCATTAGTCGCGTCTTTATCCAGCTGAGGCCAGCCAATGATGTCACCACCAATCACCAGCCAGCAAGAATAAAAATGGCTGATGGTGAAGGAAACGGTAGAGGGAGAATGGACCTGAGGAGGGCACGGCCACAGGACTCATTCTGGGAATCCCTCAAGGAGGAAGGAGCACCGGATGAGGAGCCAGAGGAGGCTCCTGACACTGATCCTGGCAGCGGCGGCAGGGAACGGCTGGACAGAGAGGGAGACGAGCCAGAGGCAGCCCCTGCAATCAGCAAAGGCAGCAGCAACAGAAGAAGTAGAGAAGGGCACGTGAAGACCCACACCATAGCAGGTGGGAGTATTGGGACCAGTTGGAAGGAGGAGGAATTTCCCCCATCGGGAGAGTCCTGGCAGAAGCAGCAGGAAGGGCTGCGAAGAAGCAGGGCACCTACCCTGAATACAGAAATTAGCCAGCCATACTCAGAGGGACCACGAGGCACTTGGAGCAGGACGCTCCAGAAGGGAGAGAAGTGGGGCAGCACCGGGCCCTGGGAAGAAGCAGGAAAAAGGGGGAAAGACAACTCGAGCAGGAGGCCACGGGTACACGGCCCCAAGTAGGGGTCATCCCCTAGCTAGACAGTAGGGAACTAGGCACCCAGTACCCTGATGTAAGGGACCAGAGGAGGGGGCTACCCAGATTCCCAGTGATACTGTAAAAGTATTGTTTTGTGTTTTCCTTTTGTGTTTTTCTTTTGTGTTTCCCCGTGTGAAGGGGTTGAGAGACAAGAGTGGCCGATACGAATAGAATAAGCAGTGCAGGGCCTGTAGGGCATCACATTGGGATTCAGTCCATAGGGAAGTAGTCCACTGTAGGGCTAGGATAGGTTTCACGATCGGGATCTCCAAACACAAACAACCCAGGATGGGGTAAACGAATCGGCCTCAAGAGCTGATACCCAGGATGGGAAGGGACTCGAGAGGCCCCACAGCTGTATGAGAAGGGGAGTGTGGCCAAAAAGACTGAGTGACCCATCAAGGTGGTGTAAGGTCGGGGTGTAGGGGTGGCGGAGCCCCGCAAGTGACCGTCAGGCAGACCACATGCTGCAGAAGGACCCTGGGTAGTCAGCTCTCCACTGGGAAACATTCAAAGTCGTGGCAGGTGAGATAGGGGAAGACTACCCAAGGAGTGAACATCTACTTGGCAATTTACGGGAGTCTGTAAAGTGTACACCAGCCATCACTCGAACCAAGGCTGCACGTGACCAGGTGTTCGAGACCTGGTAGTCACAGAGTCCTCTGTGATTCAGTGGTAGATCCCTTGTCTACCACACAGGAGACCTGGACTCAGTTCCCAGACACTTATACAACTACAGCCATGGAGGCACCAAACATCTGGACTCAGTCTCAGATAAAGGATCCTTGTTACTTTGGATCCTTGTCTTTGGATTCGGCCTCAGTGGCCTAAAGGGAGGATGGAAGATCTGGGCAGCCTCCACTCCTCCAAAAATTCCTGCCCAGGCATATGCATCGAAGGTCTGGGTGGCCCTCATGCATACACCATGATCCAGGAGGATTGACGGTTGCCACCACCATTGATGCTGGACCAGATTCAGGGAGCCTGACAGGCTGTTCTGTTGCTTGAATGTCCTGATTCATACACTTTTGTGTGAAAAAAGGATTCTCTTCATTCAAGGATGAGGAGTGTTAGCAGCTCTCTATCTGTATGAAGCACACCCTTCTATTTTCATCTCTGCTCACTATCCCATTTGATACTTAGTGGGATGTTAATATGGATTATGGTACAGTTTTTGACAGCTCTGGCAATCAGCAGGTGACGTGGTGGAGCCAGGCTGGCTATCACATGCCAATCAAAGATCACCAGGAAAAGATGGTATCAGTAATGATGGCAATGTTGCTGACTTGCTGATGTCATTGATTTCTGCAACCTGGTGCAGCGTAACAGTTGAAACCTGGGAAGTTGAAGGAGCAAGTTACAGTTTGAGCACATGGCAGGGAGACTTTCCTATGTGTTGACTGGTACAAGAATGAACATTAAGGGACTCATATTTAAACTGCTGAAGTCAGGAGTCCCACTGACTGCAGGGTGTATTGGCTCAGGCACCAAGGGAAGGGAGATAAAGGATTCTTGTTACTTGGATACACACAAGCCATATTTGTTTCTATCTGTGGCAATGAAGAATTTCATTTCTGTTCAGAGTGTCTCGGACGGCCAGGGCCGACTCGAGTTACGCTCGTACGTCAGGGCGGGCTGGTGAATGGAGAGGCAGACACAACTTATTGGTTGTAAAAAACTTTACTCACGCCGCTTGCAATCACGACGCAGGTGGTCCGGTCGTCGGAACAACCACACGAGTTGTTCCAGCTGGCGGGGCCCAAGCCAGTTAATCCGTCCGCAATTCGAAGCCGGCGGGGAAAGGGGTACGTCAGGGGTGCGCTCGTGACGGGGAGAAAGATCGATAGGTGATCAGTCTATCGATCGGCAGCCGCAAGTCAGATCACTTCAGAGACACTCTGCAGCGTGCTCAAAGCTCTTCCACTTGGGCGGAAGTCGCGCGGAATTTTAAACGGCCAGCGAGCCAATTACTAGCCGCCACGTGTGAATAATTTAGCACTGGCCAAAAACGGGGCACAAATTTGCATCCGAATAGCGGGAACTCTTTGCACCGTGCATCTCTGTGCTGCAAAGAAGAAATGCATCCTGCAAAGGAAACTGCAAATTGGCGGGAACTCTCCTGCACGCAGGCTCTTAATTGCAGCAGAACACTCTGCTGTGCAAAGGAGCTCTCATGTGGCCAGGAAATTCCATAGTGCCGAGGCACAAAAAATCACTGGGTCGTGACACAGAGCTGCAGTCATAAGGTCAGTGTTTCTGTTAAGTCTCTGGGACATAGTAAAGTGTCTGCCATTCTTACATTGCTTTTGGGTCAGTCCATAGCCTACAAGCCTCTCCCCTCTGGCTTCCAGTATAGTTCATAGCAGGGCAAAATGGAACAGCCTTTGCAGAAAAGGGGCAGAACAGCTGGCATATGGGTCCAAATCACTTCCTCCAGAGCCAGTGGGAAACCAGGAACCAATTGCAGTTCCCAGGATGTTCCCAGGTCAGTACAATTATGAAAGTTTCATCAAAGCTGAGGTCTGTTGTGTTGTCTATATGCATGTGGTGCTTGGTTTTTCAGTTACTGGTTGATTAATTTCCTTCATCTGCATCTGCTTTAAAACAGGGTAAGATAATTCTACTCTTTTGGGGAAAGTCAGTGGTTCTATTGGGGGGGCGGCCACCTATCTGACTATCACAACAGCATATTCTACTATTGGGAAACACTGTCCTCCAGCAGCCAGGGCAGTGTGCAGCCTTCAGGGAGATAAAGTGAAAAGAATCCCAGGGACATCATCTAAATTAGCGATTCATTCAGTGTAATCTGGATAACTATAGTGCTAGTATTGGTTGTAGTTGGATCACCCTAAGCAAAAGGATGAGCACTTTATTCCAGAGCAATTCTGGTCTCTTCAGCAGCTCTTTCCACAAGGATGGTGGTTCACCAAATGTATATATAACCTGCTGCAACGATGCTTGACATGTTCACAACTTCATTTTATAACAGTGATGCATAAGCTCAAAACGCTGAGGCAATTTCCACCTTTTGATTTTGTTCTATCAAACCTGAAAAAATACCGTATGCATGATGCCACTTGTCTTTTGTAGAACATTACTATAGCTGGGTTGTCTGCCACTTTTTGGTCCAGAGGGCCTGAGGCAAGCTAGCATGGCTTAATTTTTCAGGTCCACCTGGGCAGGGAGTCAGATGAGTTCTAAGGTTTGAGAGAGCTCAGGTGGAGGAAGACTTCATGGAACATAAGGGTGGTTGATCTGGGAGCAAAGAAAAGACATGCAAGAGGGAGGCCTCTGGGCTCTAACAGTCTGATCTCGTTAGAGGAATAATGTTGTTTATGTGACTCAGTATTTAAGGAATTAAACTGTGCTCTGAAGAGACTTATGGGTGTAGTATTAGGTCTTTCTGGGCTGGGATATAGGCCAAGTCCTCAATCCTGAAAACAGAAGTGATTTGGAAAACACATATCTAGAGAAATGTGTGAATAGAGTGATAAGCTTACGTCCTAGGTAGCTAACCACACTCTGTCACCACGTTAATTATATAGTCTAATTTATGTAACACTTGCTTCTTTCATCTTCTGTTAGGGAGTGAAGGTGTTTGTGATAAGATTCATTTGCAGAGATCTCCTCTTGGTAAATGGCTGTTATGTTAGGGTGGTTCTGTATGCTTTGTTAGTTCTGCAAGCCTGAGGTTGATCTGTTCCTGTTTGCTGTATAAAACACTGATAAGGTGGTTCCTCAGTTCTCAGAGAGAATGAAATACAGTTTGTCAAACTAGGCTGTGTGGTATGTAGAACAGAATTGATTGGTCATCTGGAGTCCTTTGTGTATGATAGCCATCTGTTTGCATCTGGTTAGAAAAGGAGGTATCTGAGCATACTTGAAATAGCTGGTAGTCCATTTCATTCAGCTGAGTGTGGTACCATCCACGAGCAGTGCTGGGAGTGCATAGTTGTTTATACATACTAGCAATGTATATACAAAAAACCCGGGATCCAGAAACTGGGGCTCAAAATGGGTGTATAATATAGGAAAAGCTTTTACAGTGCTTCCATAACATTCACAATATGCAAACTGCTGTTTCATGTGATAAAACTGATGGGTCTGCTCATTCTTCTTCCTTTGCTTGAACAGATAATAACAAACTAATTTCGCTATGATTGTAGTGTTAGGAATTTTAATGGAAACTTTAAAGATGGTGGAGAGGAAGAGATGCTTGTAACTGGAAAGCCACTGGCCTGATGCCTAGGTAAATGAGGGATTTCTCTAGAGTTGCAACTTGACTCCTACCTACTTACTTACCTGGAATTGCTTTTTCAAAATAAAAAAAATCTGAATTTTACAACAAACTGACAATTGTGCACTTAACTAACTTATTTTGTACCTAAAATACATGGGAAAATATGGTCCCTAATACAGTTTAGAATCTTTTTTCTTCCCAAGTTATGTAGATCTCTTTAACAACACCAAATTTAGCTGCTTAATCCTTTAATGTAGTTCTGGGGATGTGAACTGTATGTGCTTCCAAATCAGGGGCAATTTACCTCCACTATCTCTTGAAAACCACTCTGGAAAAATCCAGTTACTTAAATTGTCATCTTGTAGGGCGTATCCCCTTATCTCAAGCCAGAAGAATTTCTATCCATACTTTGCCAACTATGCCTTGATGTTCTATTTGGATTTCAGTGGCATACTCAAATATTGTGGCAAGAATAATGTTGGAATGCTAAATGAGATAACCTCAAACCCAGCCTTTTCAGATGGCTCCAACATAAATGTAAGATAAGACAAATCAAGAAAAACAAATGGGAAGGTGTTTAAAAGGAAGTATTTATTTTTCTGCAGTGAACACAAATTGGCAAATGAAAATGGTATAACTTAACAAACACATTCTTCAAGTGTATCTGAGAGCACAGTGAAAAAATAGGGGCAGGAGGGACTTGGAATACAACTTGCCATCTACGATTAATGGAAAAGAAAGGGAGGAAGGAACTCTGATTTCCAAACTCTGATGGAAGAAAACTTAAGTTTGGACAGGTACAAAGTGTTACAGAGTATCTTCTTGAATACTCCAGAAAAAAAAATTGCAAGAACTTGACCCTGAATTATATGAGGAATATATGAAGAAAAGTTTGTGAAATAATGTAATGCACATGAAAGCTTGCTTGATTTATGATATTTCCATAATATTGTCACAGAAGAAACACAGGGTGGCACTAATTATATAGCCTAATTATGCAGAATTGAGGCTCACAGCCCTCTTGAGGCAAATAATTTGAACTGCAAGGAAGTGACTTTGAAGGGGAGACTGCAGCGTGTCTATAGCTTAGAACAGTGATTTGCAACTAGGATCCTGGGGCACGCTGGGGTGTTGCCAAATCCTTTGAAGCGTGCTACAAAGTGTGAGGAGATAAACTAAGCTGATAAACCCAGTTTAGGTTTGTACCTGCCTGGGCAATCCCCCAGCCCCCCATTTAAGAAGGTAAGCACTATATATATTTTCTATTTTCTATTCTATATTTATATTTTATTCTTCTTCTAAATCAGCGGTTCTCAACTTTTTTGGATTCAAGGCACCCCCCACCAGACTTGAGGCACCACTTTGTAAACTTTTGTGAACTGCATGGCACCCAATTTCAAAAACTTATTTGATATATATTTATATACTAGCCAATTGCCCATGAAGAATGCAGGTGGGGACGGAGCCCCGGACCTCCCTGCCACACCATCCATGCCCACTCCCCCTTCCCTCCTGCTGCTTGGGGTCCAGGCCCGCTTCCCCTGGCCTCGCCCCCTCTTCTATCCACTCTGTTGCTGCCGCCTCCAGGGAGTGGGGCAGGGGGGAGAGAGGCACAGCTGGCCTCACCCCCCCACCCCCGCTCTGTCCCCTGTGTCCCCACCATCATGGCGGGGGGCTGCCTTCTGGCGGAACGCTTCTTCACACTCTGATCGGCAGTTTGTCAGCCAATCAGAGTGCGAATAAAGCATTACAGACAGACAGCCTTAGGCTTTTATAATATTAGAATATTGGGTGCCACGCAGTTCACAAAAGTTTACGAAGTGGTGCTTCAAGTCCAGTGAGGGGTGCCTTGAATCCAAAAAAGTTGAGAACCACTGATTTAGAAGAAGAATAAAAGGACACAAGGTGTGTAGGTATATGCAGTTTTGCTAAAGAAATGGAAGGGCCACAATAAAATGTGTACTGAAAAAACCCTATTCACTATCTGTAACTGGATATTATGAAAATCCTGTGTTCTTACATTAAGGAACAATAATAGGAAATGCCAGTCCCTTTCCCCCAGCTCTACTCCCTTTGTCTACATGAGAATGGGAGATAGTGGGAGCGGAAGCAGGTGAAAGCCTCTCCTTCACTAAAAGGGCTGCTTCTTAAAGCATTTCATCTGCTTGCCATTACGTTAGAAGTTACAAGACTGCTGTTACTTTGGTGTCTGTCTACCCGCTGCTGGAGTGCTGAGTGTAAAGCAGGGAAACCTGAAAGGAGGGTGCTTTAACTTGAGGATACTTAAGATGCAAAGAACAGGGTATATTAGGCCTCCTTTTAATTCTGAGCTGTATTTGCAGTATCCTTTCCCTAACAGGCAGGGCCACTCTCTGTATTTGAATGTGCATTTCCCTGAATTGCCTTTGAAAAAAAGATATCGCACCCTTTTAGACAACAATTCACCCAATTCTAATCATGGTGGATTACGAGTTTCTGGATTTTTAATTATGTTGGTGACCCAGAACCGTCTCAATAATTTAGGCTTACAGAATTTGAGTGAGAGGACGGGTGGACATTCCAGGTAGTGGGGAGCAGAAGAAAACATTTTGAAATTTTCTTCTAAAAGTGGTGGCTATTTGTAGCTGCTCAGTGGTAGACATGATTAGAGGAGACCGATTAGACAGTTGAACACTGTGAGATTAGACAGTGGAGACTGTGAGCTGGCCAAAGGTACATGTTAAGTTTTTGCATTTCCATAGTTTATTTTTGCATTTCCATAGTTTCTATTTCTTTCACCAGTGGGATGTAGCTATTTCTACATCAGGTTGCCCATCAGCCAGATTTTAAAGAAAGAATCCTAAAGAACATTTACTCCAGTGAAATGATGGCCAACTTCTGTGGGGGTCAGGTACCATCATGAGTCACCTGCAAGAGACAAAAAATAGCTTTCATGTGTATGGAAATAGCCAGTAGCCTGAGCTTCTTGTAACTATTAAGGGATAGTTCAGAGTGCATAGGAGCATTGGACCCTTAACTGCAAAGAGGGGAAAGGAGGGATAGTTCAGCGTGCATAGGAGCACTGGATCCTTAACTGCAAAGAGGGGAAAGGGCTTTTAAAAATCTCTGGCCAAATCCCTATGGGCGAAAACCTGGGAGGTAGTGAGCCCTACCACTTGTATCAGCAGTTGTGGGAGCTGAAAATGCTCTGCATTACATAGGGCTTAGCTCTGTCTGTGACAGTGGCTTCTAAGCCATGGTTTGCAAGCACTACTAAGCTTCTAAGCCATGGTTTGCAAATAACGTGTTGCCTCCAAATCCTTCAACATTATCCACAACCACAAGGAAGTACTACCTTAAAAGACAAGTTAGCTGAGAGAACAAGGCATGGTTTTATCTGCAGTGCATCACTTGCTAACTGTTGTTGTCCATGGGCCATCAAACGTTGGGGACCTCTGGTCTATAGTTTGCTGCAAGTTGTCTTTGAAGTGAAAGGGTGGTGCATGATCAGACTGATATACTCTTTAGCCATCTGTGGCAGTTTTGAGGCACAGGGGCAGCCATGATACCCCCTAGTGTCTGTGTGGCTCCTGCCTGGCTCCATCTCTGAGGCAGCCCTCCCTTGATTGCTTATCTGCCATGTCTTGTTATTACTGAGCCTGAGTCCAATCAACTCACCAACTAGTCCCCCCCAGATCCCACTAGTCTCGATCCACCCCTTACACTACATAGGCCCTCTTGGCCTGCCTGTGCCTCTGCAGGGTCCTATAGCCTTACGGAGAAATTGCATGGCTCCGTTCCTCCCCTACACTATGCACCAAGCCTCACTGGTGTTAGTACTTCCAATGATCTTCAGTCATCCTTCTCCTTAACCCCTCTCAGGACTCTCGCCGCCCCCCTTCCCCCACATCAGGCTCAGGCTTGCACCTCAAATACTGGTATCAACATAAAACAAAGGCCACTTGCCTGCATAAAACCCTTTCTTCTTTGTCTGGGGTAATAGTCTCTTGTTTCTAGCCTGCAGGGTTGCTCTGTTTCCCCTGCCTACCTTGGTCTTTCAGGAGCCCTTCTGCCCTGCTGCAGAGAATTCACTTCTCGGGCTTTCAGGGCTAGACTACCTGACCAGCCCAAGCACTGATCTTATCTTGCCCCAGCCTGGTCCTCTTTTGTCAGGTAAGCCTCCAAATCAGCCCCCATGTCACCTGGAAGCTGCTAAGGCAGCTTCTCCCCTTGAAGTAGCAGGTGCACCACAATGCCCTGCTACACCATCCTTTTCTTCGAAGTTTGGGGATGCAGCTTCCTCCACTTTGCACTTCTGTTTACAAAGAGAACATAGCATATGAGAAGTGGCACAGAAACAAAGATTTTGTTCTACTGAGATCCACTTGCTATGACAACCCCACACTACAAAAACTTCATCTCTGGGGCCAGATTCTACCCGTGGTGTTTGTTGCCTGTTAACCTCAACATGTTAATCCACTGATCTCACAACCAGCTCTGTGCCTTGATACCCATTTCCTCAGCTGATATGGGAAGGCACCGCCCTCTCTGCACTCAGATCCCGATTGAAGTTCCCCACAAGGTCCTATTAAGATATTCATAAGGAACTAACTGGCTAACAGTGTCCAGGCTGAGGGATAACTGGGTTGCCTATATCTTAATTTAAAACCTAGTCCCCAGAGGAGATTTATTTACAACCATAAAGTGCCCCTGCAGAATGTGCTGCCATTGACAGTATCTGGTAAGGAGAAGATGAAATAGAATGGAGTATGTAGGACAGAGGTGTACTGGGAAAGAGCCGGTTGGTTACCTTTGCTATGGGCCTGAGGGGTCTACAAACCCAGGGGCAGCCTGGGGAGAAGTCCATTGGTTCCTACACTTGGAAAAAGAAAAGCAAATTACAGGCATGTGCTTATGACAATGACTCAACTTTATTCCTGGAATAACTTCTTTTTGCTTTTTAATAAATATTTTACTTAGTGACCAGTCTGGTTTACAAACCTTTGATTGGTAAATATTTCTACAGCATCGTAGGGATACAAAACATGATGTCAACTACAACACAGTCTCCTTTCTATTACTTGGGTGCTGAGGTAGTACTGAGTGGATAGCCCTGAAGGTGATGAGCATGCACAATCCAGGCTGGGGAAACAATCTAGCAGCCTATAGCAATGTTAACACAGGTGTGATTTACAGTAGAATGTCTTAGGAAGCAAACAGAACAAATCAGAGAGAGTTGAGGGAGTGGAGCTCTATTGTGCATCAGCTAGCTGCTTTGTGGTAGCTGCTCAAGTTCACACTTTCTCCATGGCAAATGAAAACTAATCTTCAGTAGTCCAGCCTTCTTTCCTTGTGAGCCATTTACCATGGGGCATAAATGAGCATAGAGCCAATTCATGTAGAAGACCTGATGTGTGGTCCTTTCCTTTTATCTTAATCAATGTGTGTTTGTCTATACCCAGGGGCATATTTGGGGCGGGGAGGAGGGGGGGATTGTAGTGGTACAGTTGCACTACCACCCCCCACCCCCCACCCCCTTTGACTCCTGGTCCATCCAAAGTTTAAAACCAACTACCTGGCAGTAGCAGCAGTATTTCTATTCAGGCATCAGTGAACGAGTTACTTGATTTCATGGCTTATGATAATCTACCTGATTCCTTCTAAAATGTTCATTCTACAGGTGTTAACAACAACCCTCTCTCCTTTTTTTATGGCCTTCAGTGGTTCCACTAATTGAACCATTCTTTGTTCTGCAATTCTGCTATCTATTAGCTGCTCCTGGTAATATGGCTTCTTTTTCACAGCCCTATAGACTGTTTTTCACTCTGGCTAGAAGCATTAACTCAGGTATGAAAATGTTAACTCAGGTGAACATTAACTCAGATGTGGGAATAATTTTCAGTGAGGCACTGGATGCACTGTCAAGATGTTCAAGAAGCTAGATTTTGTTTCTGAATCTTAAAAAGAGATATAGATTTAATTTTAATGCCTATAGGACTAATGAAACAACATCTTTCAATTATTTTGCCTAGTTCGTTGTGTTTTTATATGTAATATATGGTATATCAAATTACTGCACATTCCAGTTTTTTTTTCCTTTGCTTTGATCTTAAACTGAATAATGTAGCCCTAGGCCCCTACCTTATTAGTAAAGCTTCTAGTTTCTTTTTAACTGGGGACAAAACATGTATTGTGTTATATGTGATGATGCACCACACCATCTGATCCCCTCCTTTTTTCATAATACTAGATCTGCCCATGTCCATACCTTGCACTCTCTTCACTTTCACTGGTTTCTCTTGGATTCTTATGGAGTCCCATGAACCAGGAGAAAAACATACTTGCTACTTTTCACAAAAAACAATTGCTAACTGGAGCCAACTTGGCAATTCTCAGCCAAGCAGAAAAGGGTGGCGTTGCATCACTATCTCCAGTGTTGTCTGCAGCATTTGTCTGATACTGCCATGGATCAGTGATGACTGAATACTTAGCCAGACTGGTTCATACAACACCTCAAATCACCACAAAATTCTGGCTATCACTTAAACCCTGTTTGCGAAGCACAAGAATTAGAGTAAAGAAAATAACCTGGGCAGAGACCAAAAGTAAGAATGAGCACAGGGCTTCTATTTTTCAACTCAGTCATATGTAAGCCCAGTGAGCCACCCCACATCTGCTAGACAAGGGGGACTAGAACAGCTACTAGCCTGGCAGCTCTGTTACTTACGTTTGTAATGCTGGGAACGTACTAGCCGGAGCAGTCATATGATGCACAGTAGGTGGGAATCCTCCAGTCTGTCCCCAGAGATTGGATGGCATCCCAGGGGGCCAAACAGAGTAGCCAGCAGGTGGCAGCTGTGCAGGAATGGAGTGTATTGCTTGTGGAGAGTAGTGGTGATGGTGATGTACTGTTGAGGGCCTTGGCCTTTCAGCTCTCACAACAATTGGGGCAGCAAACTGTGGATCCTCAATTTAGAGACAAAAATAATGGTTCTGTTAAATTTGTGCTCCTTAGAGGAGGAGAGAACATGAGGGCCTGTTCCGGACTGACTGAGTGCTAGCATGGAGTGCTCTTTCGGGACACTTCCCTGTCCTGGGCTCGAGGTCCGGGTGACTATGATATTATAATTCTAGCGAACCACTGGTGACTCTACATCCCATTCCGATATTCAGAGGCATGCAGTACCCATTGCCAACAATCTATTTCACCTCCCCAGCCCAGAAAAATTTAGGGAGGGGGAAGGGCAAGGACAAATCAGCATTGCAGGAGAACTTAAAGAGCAAGGGATCTGGTGTGTTTGTTCTTTTAGGTGCAAGATCCTGAGAAGTTTGGAGATGTTGTCACTATTTCATTTTATTTAGCTGCAAATGAGTCTGTTTCCCTTCTCATAGCCATGATTTCCCTCCTGTAGCTTTCTAAGAGCTAGAAATTAGCAGGGTGAAGACACAAATATGCAGTGACTGAAATCCAAGGTTATAGGCACCAGTCTGAGGAGGATACAGTGAAGGTCAAATAGTATGTGCAGAGTCAGAATGTCTCTCTCCTGCAGTGCTGGGTACTCTTAACACCTTGCTCCCCTATCTAACTGTGCTGCAGCATACTCTGAATGCTTTGGTTTTTTTCTTCTACTCTGAGCACAGGTTTTACTATAAGGGAGAGAACTGCCTCTCCCATGTCCTGAGTAAAGCTGGACACAGCTCTGAACTACAGGACAAACAGCATCCTGAAACATCTCCACAACAAATCTGACCTAGAACAGTTGTAGTGTAAAAGATTAATGACCTCTCAAGAGTGATATGCTTCCCAGTTGGCAGTGACTGATGTTGGCTTCCTTAGAGCTTTCAGTGCCCTGAAATATGAAAGCCAACAGCTGTTCTTGAACACTTTTATTATGCCTGTGGACATGTGGGCTGAACAGGTGGAGAAAGTAACAGATCCCTCAGGGCAAGGTGATCAGGTATGCAGTACTATTGTGTTTCTTTTGAAATCAATGAATATGAGTTTCTTTCATCCTTTATTATGCCTGCCTCTAAGGAAGATATTACCAAATGAGTGTTTCAAACACAGGTGTCCATGAAAGATCCTCCAGTACTCAGCAGCTCTCTCAGAACGCTGGTGTGTGTCACAACCCAAAGGGTGTGATTTTTGTTTTGTGTGCTTCGGCACTGCTAAATTGTTCCTGCTAAATTACAGCTTCTTTGCACGGTGGAGTTTTCTGCTGCAAAAGAGAACCCCGGTGCAAGGGAGAATTTCCCGCCAATTTGAAGCTTTCTTTGCAGGGTGCATTTCTTTGTTGCAGCACAGAAATGCTCGTTGCAAAGAGTTCCTGCCATTTGTATGCTAATTCGAGCCCCATTATAGGCCAGTTCTAAATTATTCACACGTGGCGGCTAGTGATTGGCTTGCTAGCCGTATAAAAGGCTTGAGTGGTTTCCGCCCAAGTTGGAGGACTCCACGAACACCGGGAGGAGGAGACTTCACGCTGCGTGAAGATCTCTAAGCGCTGAGGATCCTTACGGACCCAACGCATTTCAAGCAGGCACCAGAGGTCTGATCAGCCTCTAGCCTCTCCCCGTCGCCGATAGATTCCTAGACGTATCCCTCCCTGCGCGCAAAAGAACC